>NW_027141716.1:25000-41608 GCF_036365525.1 Heterodontus francisci | reverse complement strand
TTCCCAGGTTTTTAATCCCGGTGTTTATTCTGGGCGATTGTTCCCAGGTTTTTAATCCTGTTGTTTATTCCGGGGCCTTATTCCCAGGTTTGTAATCCCGGTGTTTATTCCAGGTGTTTATTCCCAGGTTTTTAATCTCGGTGTTTATTCCGGGGACTTTTTCCCAGGTTTTTAATCCCGGTGTTTATTCCAGGTGTTTATTCCCAGGTTTTTAATCCCGGTGTTTATTCCGGGGTCTTATTCCCAGGTTTTTAATCCCGGTGTTTATTCTGGGGGTTTATTCCCAGGTTTTTAATCCCGGTGTTTATTCCCAGGTTTTTAATCCCGGTGTTTATTCCGGGGTCTTATTCCCAGGTTTTTAATCCCGGTGTTTATTCTGGGGGCTTATTCCCAGGTTTTTAATCCCGGTGTTTATTCAGGGGGTTTATTCCCATGTTTTTAATCCCGGTGTTTATTCCCAGGTGATTATTCCCTTCCATCTCTCCTCTCACCAGTCCTTCTCTCTCTTTGCCGACAGATGATTCAACCATCATTGAATATCCGACTGGAGATGGTGTTGTAAAACTCAGGTCAGTATCGAGGATTAGACCTCCCGTAGAATCCACTCTCACTCCCTCCCTCACTCCCTCCCTCACTCACCCCCTCCCTCACTCACCCCCTCCCTCACCCACCCCCTCACCCCTTCCCTCAATCCCTCCCTCTCTTACTCCCTCACTCACTCACCCCCTCCCTCATCTCTCCCTCACCCTCTCCCTCAACCCCTCCCTCACCCGCTCGCTCACCCATTCCCTCACCCCCTACCTCACCCGCTCCCTTACTCCCTCCCTCACTCACTCCCTCCCTCACTTCCTCACACCCTTAATCCCTCTGTCACCCCCTCCCTCACTCACCCCCTCCCTCACTCACCCCCTTACACCCTCCCTCACGCCCTCCCTCACTCCCTCCCTCACTCACCCCTTACACCCTCCCTCACGCCCTCCCTCACTCCCTCCCTCACCAGCTCCCTCACCCGCTCCCTTACACCCTCCCTCACCCCCTCCCTCACCCCCTCCCTCACTCACTCACTCCCTCACTCACTCATCTCTCCCTCACCCTCTCCCTCACCCCCTACCTCACCCGCTCCCTTACTCCCTCCCTCACCCCCTCCCTCACTCCCTCCCTCACTTCCTCACACCCTTACTCCCTCTGTCACCCCCTCCCTCACCCCCTCCCTCACTCACCCCCTTACACCCTCCCCCACGCCCTCCCTCACTCGCTCCCTCATCCCCTCCCTCACTTCCTCACACCCTTACTCCCTCTATCACCCCCTCCCTCACCCCCTTACACCCTCCCTCACACCCTCCCTCACTCCCTCCCTCACCCCCTTACACCCTCCCTCACCCCCTCCCTCACTCACCCCCTTACACCCTCCCTCACGCCCTCCCTCACCCCCTCCCTCACCCCCTACCTCACCCGCTCCCTTACTCCCTCCCTCACCCCCTCCCTCACCCCCTCTGTCACCCCCTCCCTCACTCACCCCCTTACACCCTCCCTCACTCCCTCCCTCAACCCCCTCCCTCAACCCCCTCCCTCAACCCCTCCCTCAACCCCTCCCTCACTCCCCCCCTTACACCCTCCCTCACGCCCTCCCTCACCCGCTCCCTTACTCCCTCCCTCACCCCCTCCCTCACTCCCTCACACCCTTACTCCCTCTGTCACACCCTCCCTCCCCCTCCCTCACTCCCTCCCTCACTCACCCCCTTACACCCTCCCTCACTCCCTCCCTCACTCCCTCTCTCAACCCCTCTCTCAACCCCTCTCTCACCCCCTCCCTCACCCCCTCCCTCACTCACCCCCTTACACCCTCCCTCACGCCCTCCCTCACCCGCTCCCTTACTCCCTCCCTCACCCCCTCCCTCACTCCCTCACACCCTTACTCCCTCTGTCACACCCTTCCTCCCCCTCCCTCACTCCCTCCCTCACTCACCCCCTTACACCCTCCCTCACTCCCTCCCTCACTCCCTCTCTCACCCCCTCCCTCACCCCCTCCCTCACTCCCTCCCTCACTCCCTCCCTCACTCCCTCCCTCACTCCCTCCCTCACTCACCCCCTTACACCCTCCCTCACGCCCTCCCTCACCCCCTACCTCACCCCCTCCCTCACTCCCTCTGTCACCCCCTCCCTCATCCCCTCCCTCACTCACCCCCTTACACCCTCCCTCACCCCCTCCCTCACCCCCTCCCTCACTCCCTCCCTCACTCACTCACTCACTCACCCCCTCACACCCTCCCTCACGCCCTCCCTCACCCCCTACCTCACCCGCTCCCTTACTCCCTCCCTCACCCGCTCCCTCACTCCCTCACACCCTTACTCCCTCTGTCACACCCTCCCTCACCCCCTCCCTCACTCACCCCCTTACACCCTCCCTCACTCCCTCCCTCACTCCCTCCCTCACTCACCCCCTTACACCCTCCCTCACGCCCTCCCTCACGCCCTCCCTCACTCCCTCACACCCTCCCTCACCCCCTCCCTCACTCACCCCCTTACACCCTCCCTCACTCCCTCTCCCAACCTTTCTCTCACCCCCTCTCTCACTCCCTCTCTCACTCCCTCTCTCACTCCCTCTCTCACCCCTTCCCTCACCCCTTCCCTCACCCCTTCCCTCACCCCTTCCCTCACCCCTTCCCTCACTCCTTCCCTCACTCCCACTCTCAAATCCACCCTCACTCACCCCCTTACACCCTCCCTCACTCCCTCCCTCACCCCCTCCCTCACCCCCTCCCTCACTCCCTCTGTCACCCCCCTCCCTCACCCCCTCCCTCACTCACCCCCTTACACCCTCCCTCACCCCCTCCCTCACCCCCTCCCTCACCCCCTCCCTCACCCCCTCCCTCACTCACTCACCCCCTTACACCCTCCCTCACGCCCTCCCTCACCCCCTACCTCACCCGCTCCCTTACTCCCTCCCTCACCCGCTCCCTCACTCCCTCACACCCTTACTCCCTCTGTCACACCCTCCCTCACCCCCTCGCTCACTCCCTCCCTCACTCACCCCCTTACACCCTCCCTCACGCCCTCCCTCACTCCCTCCCTCACCCCCTCCCTCACTCCCTTACTCCCTCTGTCACACCCTCCCTCACCCCCTCCCTCACTCCCTCCCTCACTCACCCCCTTACACCCTCCCTCACTCCCTCTCTCACCCCTTCTCTCACTCCCTCTCTCACTCCCTCTCTCACTCCCTCTCTCACTCCCTCTCTCACTCCCTCTCTCACCCCTTCCCTCACCCCTTCCCTCACCCCTTCCCTCACTCCTTCCCTCACTCCTTCCCTCACTCCTTCCCTCACTCCCTCTCTCACTCCCTCTCACCTCCTACTCTCACCTCCTACTCTCACTCCCACTCTCACTCCCACTCTCACTCCCTCTCACTCCCACCCTCACTTCCTCCCTCATTTACTCCATCCCTCATTCACTCCCTCCCTCACTCCCTCCCTCACTCCCACCCTCACTCCCACCCTCACTCCCACCCTCACTCCCTCCCTCCCTCACTCCCTCCCTCACTCCCTCCCTCACTCCCTCCCTCACTCCCTCCCTCACTCACCCCCTCCCTCACCTCCTCCCTCACCTCCTCCCTCACCTCCTCCCTCACCTCCACTCTCACCTCCACTCTCACCTCCACTCTCACTCCCACTCTCACTCCCACTCTCACTCCCTCCCTCAAACGCACCCTCATCCCCTCTCTCACTCCCTCACTCCCACCCTATCTCACTCCCCCTCTCACTCCCTCTCCCTCCCTCTCTCTCCCTCTCACTCCCTCTCACTCCCTCTCACTCCCTCTCCCTCTCACTCCCTCTCCCTCTCACTCCCCCTCTCCCTCCCTCTCCCCCTCTCCCTCCCTCTCCCCCTCTCCCTCCCTCTCTCACTCCCTCCCTCTCCCTCTCACTCCCTCTCACTCCCTCTCCCTCTCACTCCCTCTCTCACTCCCTCTCTCACTCCCTCTCCCACTCCCTCTCCCACTCCCTCTCCCACCCCCTCTCACTCCCTCCCTCTCTCACTCCCTCTCTCACTCCCTCTCTCACTCCCTCTCTCACTCCCTCTCTCACTCCCTCTCTCACTCCCTCTCTCACTCCCTCTCTCACTCTCACTCTCACTCCCTCTCACTCCCTCTCTCCCTCTCACCCCTTCTCTCACTCCCTCTCTCACCTCCTCTCCCACTCCCACTCCCACTCCCTCCCTCAAACCCACCCTCAAACCCACCCTCAAACCCACCCTCAAACCCACCCTCACTCCCTCTCTCACTCCCCCCTCACTCCATCTCTTACTCCCACTCTCCTTCACTCTCCCACAATCCTTCTCTTTCGCTCTCCCTCTCGATCCACTTCTCCCTCACTCACTCTGTCCTGCACCCTCTTTCTCTTGCACTGCCTCAGCCCCCTCTCACCCCTGTTACACAGGAACAGGAGGAGGCCCATTCAGCCCCTCTCACCCCTGTTACACAGGAACAGGAGGAGGCCCATTCAGTCCCTCTCACCCCTGTTACACAGGAACAGGAGGAGGCCCATTCAGCCCCTCTCACCCCTGTTACACAGGAACAGGAGGAGGCCCATTCAGTCCCTCTCACCCCTGTTACACAGGAACAGGAGGAGGCCCATTCAGCCCCTCTCACCCCTGTTACACGGGAACAGGAGGAGGCCCATTCAGCCCCTCTCACCCCTGTTACACGGGAACAGGAGGAGGCCCATTCAGCCCCTCTCACCCCTGTTACACGGGAACAGGAGGAGGCCCATTCAGCCCCTCTCACCCCTGTTACACGGGAACAGGAGGAGGCCCATTCAGCCCCTCTCACCCCTGTTACACGGGAACAGGAGGAGGCCCATTCAGCCCCTCTCACCCCTGTTACACAGGAACAGGAGGAGGCCCATTCAGCCCCTCTCACCCCTGTTACACAGGAACAGGAGGAGGTCCATTCAGCCCCTCTCGGGCCTGTTACACGGGAACAGGAGGAGGCCCATTCAGCCCCTCTCACCCCTGTTACACGGGAACAGGAGGAGGCCCATTCAGCCCCTCTCACCCCTGTTACACAGGAACAGGAGGAGGTCCATTCGGCCCCTCTCACCCCTGTTACACGGGAACAGGAGGAGGCCCATTCAGCCCCCTCTCACCCCTGTTACACAGGAACAGGAGGAGGCCCATTCAGCCCCTCTCACCCCTGTTACACGGGAACAGGAGGAGGCCCATTCAGCCCCTCTCGAGCCCTCGGCTCAGATGCTGTGTTTTATTCTCTGGTGTTTATTCCAGCGCCGAATAATCTACGGATGGAAACTATCGCTATGGATACAGGATTCTGCAGCTTGGACCAGGCCGCGATTGACCTCTGACCTCCAATCAATTCTCACAATAAACGTGTTGTTCAATAAATCCTTATGTCTCTCCCTCAGTCACACTTCTCACACTCACCACACTCGCACACCCAATGACACACACTCACACTCACACATACACACTCACCGACCCACACTCACACTCAAACTCACCGACACACACTTACACACTCACCGACCCACACTCATAATCATACACTCACTGACTCTCACACTCAAACTCACCGACACGCACTTACACACTCACCGACACACACTTACACACTCACCGACCCACACTCATAATCACACATTCACTGCCTCTCACACTCACGCTTACACTCACACTTACACACTCACCGACCCACATTAATAATCACACACTCACTGACTCCCACACTCAAACTCACCGACTCACATTTACACACTCACCGACACACACTTATAATCACACACTCACTGACTCTCACACTCAAACTCACCGACACACACTTACACACTCACCGACCTACACTCATAATCACACATTCACTGCCTCTCACACTCACACTGACACACTCACTGACCCACTTTCATAATCACACTCTCACTGACTCTCACACTCAAACTCACCGACTCACACTTACATACTCACCGACCCACACTCATAATCACACACTCACTGACTCTCACACTCAAACTCACCAACTCACACTCACTGACTCCCACACTCAAACTCACCGACACACACTTACACACTCACCGACCCACACTTACACACTCACCGACCCACACTCATAATCACACACTCACTGACTCTCACACTCAAACTCACAGACTCACACTTACACACTCACCGACCCACACTCATAATCACACACTCACTGACTCTCACACTCAAACTCACCAACTCACACTCACTGACTCCCACACTCAAACTCACCGACACACACTTACACACTCACCGACCCACACTTACATACTCACCGACCCACACTCATAATCACACATTCACTGCCTCTCACACTCACACTTACACACTCACCGACCCACACTCATAATCATACACTCACTGACTCTCACACTCAAACTCACCGACACACACTTACACACTCACCGACCCACATTAATAATCACACACTCACTGACTCTCACACTCAAACTCATCGAATCACACTTACACACTCACCGACCCACACTCATAATCACACACTCACTGACTCCCACACTCAAACTCACCGACTCACACTTACACACTCACCGACCCACACTCATAATCACACACTCACTGACTCCCACACTCAAACTCACCGACTCACACTTACACACTCACCGACCCACACTCACTGACTCTCACACTCAAACTCACCGACTGACACTTGCACACTCACCGACCCACATTAATAATCACACACTCACTGACTCTCACACTCAAACTCATCAAATCACACTTACACACTCACCGACCCACACTCATAATCACACACTCACTGACTCTCACACTCAAACTCACCGACTCACACTTACACACTCACCGACCCACACTCATAATCACACACTCACTGACTCTCACACTCAAACTCACCAACTCACACTCACTGACTCCCACACTCAAACTCACCGTCTCACACTTAGACACTCACCGACCCACACTCATAATCACACACTCACTGACTCTCACACTCAAACTCAGCAACTCACATTTACACATTCACACTCACTGACCCACATTCACACTTACACCCACTCTCATCGACACACACTCACCACACTCACTCTTACACTCACCCACTCACTGACTCTCACACTGAAACTCACTGACTCACAATTATACACTTACTGACCCACACTCATTCCAACACTCACACTCACTGACACATCCATCACTCTCACAGTCTCACTAACCGTCACTGACACTTAAATCGACTCTCGGACTGACACATTGACGGAACATCACACCAACACTCACTCACTGACACTTCGACACATACCCTGACATACCCACACTCTCTGACACACCCATAAACTCACACATTCACTGAGATACCCTAACACATACACACACAGACTGATGGATATTTACCGGTCAGGAGTCAGCCCTGTGAACAAATGGAATTCCAGTTTTCCCAGACACAGGGTCAAGGAGTAGAGTGAGGGTCCTGGGCAAACCAGACTCCATTGGGCAAGGTGGGGCAAGGGTGGTTTGGTGGTAGAATACAAGGAGGGGGGCATGTCGGGGGGAGTGGGAATCGGAAGGAGGGATGTTCTCCATCAGATGCACTCAGTCCCTGATACCCTCAATAAACCACCTCTCATTATCCACTCAGACCCTGATACCCTCTATAAACCCCCTCTCATTATCCACTCAGATCCTGATACCCTCTATAAACCCCCTCTCATTATCCACTCAGTCCCTGATACCCTCTATAAACCCCCTCTCATTATCCACTCAGTCCCTGATACCCTCTATAAACCCCCTCTCATTATCCACTCAGTCCCTGATACCCTCTATAAACCCCCTCTCATTATCCACTCAGTCCCTGATACCCTCTATAAACCCCCTCTCATTATCCACTCAGTCCCTGATACCCTCTATAAACCCCCTCTCATTATCCACTCAGACCCTGATACCCTCTATAAACCCCCTCTCATTATCCACTCAGTCCCTGATACTCTCTATAAACCCCCTCTCATTATCCACTCAGACCCTGATACCCTCAATAAACCCCCTCTCATTATCCACTCAGTCCCTGATACCCTCTATAAACCCCCTCTCATTATCCACTCAGACCCTGATACCCTCTATAAACCCCCTCTCATTATCCACTCAGTCCCTGATACCCTCTATAAACCCCCTCTCATTATCCACTCAGACCCTGATACCCTCTATAAACCCCCTCTCATTATCCACTCAGTCCCTGATACCCTCGAGAAACCCCCTCTCATTATCCACTCAGTCCCTGATACCCTCTATAAACCCCCACTCATTATCCACTCAGACCCTGATACCCTCTATAAACCCCCTCTCATTATCCACTCAGTACCTGATACCCTCTATAAACCCCCTCTCATTATCCACTCAGACCCTGATACCCTCTATAAACCCCCTCTCATTATCCACTCAGTCCCTGATACCCTCTATAAACCCCCTCTCATTATCCACTCAGACCCTGATACCCTCTATAAACCCCCTCTCATTATCCACTCAGACCCTGATACCCTCTATAAACCCCCTCTCATTATCCACTCAGTACCTGATACCCTCTATAAACCCCCTCTCATTATCCACTCAGTACCTGATACCCTCTATAAACCCCCTCTCATTATCCACTCAGTCCCTGATACCCTCTATAAACCCCCTCTCATTATCCACTCAGACCCTGATACCCTCTATAAACCCCCTCTCATTATCCACTCAGACCCTGATACCCTCTATAAACCCCCTCTCATTATCCACTCAGACCCTGATACCCTCTATAAACCCCCTCTCATTATCCACTCAGTCCCTGATACCCTCTATAAACCCCCTCTCATTATCCACTCAGTCCCTGATACCCTCTATAAACCCCCTCTCATTATCCACTCAGACCCTGATACCCTCTATAAACCCCCTCTCATTATCCACTCAGTCCCTGATACCCTCTATAAACCCCCTCTCATTATCCACAGTCCCTGATACCCTCTATAAACCCCCTCTCATTATCCACTCAGTCCCTGATACCCTCTATAAACCCCCTCTCATTATCCACTCAGTCCCTGATACCCTCTATAAACCCCCTCTCATTATCCACAGTCCCTGATACCCTCTATAAACCCCCTCTCATTATCCACTCAGTCCCTGATACCCTCTATAAACCCCCTCTCATTATCCACTAAGACCCTGATACCCTCTATAAACCCCCTCTCATTATCCACTAAGACCCTGATACCCTCTATAAACCCCCTCTCATTATCCACTCAGTCCCTGATACCCTCTATAAACCCCCTCTCATTATCCACTCAGACCCTGATACCCTCTATAAACCCCCTCTCATTATCCACTCAGTCCCTGATACCCTCTATAAACCCCCTCTCATTATCCACTCAGTACCTGATACCCTCTATAAACCCCCTCTCATTATCCACTCAGTCCCTGATACCCTCTATAAACCCCCTCTCATTATCCACTCAGTCCCTGATACCCTCTATAAACCCCCTCTCATTATCCACTCAGTCCCTGATACCCTCTATAAACCCCCTCTCATTATCCACTCAGTCCCTGATACCCTCTATAAACCCCCTCTCATTATCCACTCAGTCCCTGATACCCTCTATAAACCCCCTCTCATTATCCACTCAGTCCCTGATACCCTCTATAAACCCCCTCTCATTATCCACACAGTCCCTGATACCCTCTATAAACCCCCTCTCATTATCCACTCAGTACCTGATACCCTCTATAAACCCCCTCTCATTATCCACTCAGACCCTGATACCCTCTATAAACCCCCTCTCATTATCCACTCAGACCCTGATACCCTCTATAAACCCCCTCTCATTATCCACTCAGACCCTGATACCCTCTATAAACCCCCTCTCATTATCCACTCAGTCCCTGATACCCTCTATAAACCCCCTCTCATTATCCACTCAGACCCTGATACCCTCTATAAACCCCCTCTCATTATCCACTCAGTCCCTGATACCCTCTATAAACCCCCTCTCATGATCCACTCAGTACCTGATACCCTCTATAAACCTCCTCTCATTATCCACTCAGTACCTGATACCCTCTATAAACCCCCTCTCATTATCCACTCAGTCCCTGATACCCTCTATAAACCCCCTCTCATTATCCACTCAGTACCTGATACCCTCTATAAACCCCCTCTCATTATCCACTCAGTCCCTGATACCCTCTATAAACCCCCTCTCATTATCCACTCAGTCCCTGATACCCTCTATAAACCCCCTCTCATTATCCACTCAGTCCCTGATACCCTCTATAAACCCCCTCTCATTATCCACTCAGTCCCTGATACCCTCTATAAACCCCCTCTCATGATCCACTCAGTACCTGATACCCTCTATAAACCCCCTCTCATTATCCACTCAGTCCCTGATACCCTCTATAAACCCCCTCTCATTATCCACTCAGTCCCTGATACCCTCTATAAACCCCCTCTCATTATCCACTCAGTCCCTGATACCCTCTATAAACCCCCTCTCATTATCCACTCAGACCCTGATACCCTCTATAAACCCCCTCTCATTATCCACTCAGTCCCTGATACCCTCTATAAACCCCCTCTCATTATCCACACAGTCCCTGATACCCTCTATAAACCCCCTCTCATTATCCACTCAGTACCTGATACCCTCTATAAACCCCCTCTCATTATCCACTCAGACCCTGATACCCTCTATAAACCCCCTCTCATTATCCACTCAGACCCTGATACCCTCTATAAACCCCCTCTCATTATCCACTCAGACCCTGATACCCTCTATAAACCCCCTCTCATTATCCACTCAGTCCCTGATACCCTCTATAAACCCCCTCTCATTATCCACTCAGACCCTGATACCCTCTATAAACCCCCTCTCATTATCCACTCAGACCCTGATACCCTCTATAAACCCCCTCTCATTATCCACTCAGACCCTGATACCCTCTATAAACCCCCTCTCATTATCCACTCAGTCCCTGATACCCTCTATAAACCCCCTCTCATTATCCACTCAGTCCCTGATACCCTCTATAAACCCCCTCTCATTATCCACTCAGACCCTGATACCCTCTATAAACCCCCTCTCATTATCCACTCAGTCCCTGATACCCTCTATAAACCCCCTCTCATTATCCACTCAGTCCCTGATACCCTCTATAAACCCCCTCTCATTATCCACTCAGACCCTGATACCCTCTATAAACCCCCTCTCATTATCCACTCAGTACCTGATACCCTCTATAAACCCCCTCTCATTATCCACTCAGACCCTGATACCCTCTATAAACCCCCTCTCATTATCCACTCAGTCCCTGATACCCTCTATAAACCCCCTCTCATTATCCACTCAGACCCTGATACCCTCCATAAACCCCCTCTCATTATCCACTCAGACCCTGATACCCTCTATAAACCCCCTCTCATTATCCACTCAGTCCCTGATACCCTCAATAAACCCCCTCTCATTATCCACTCAGTCCCTGATACCCTCTATAAACCCCCTCTCATTATCCACTCAGTACCTGATATCCTCTATAAACCCCCTCTCATTATCCTCTCAGTCCCTGATACCCTCTATAAACCCCCTCTCATTATCCACTCAGACCCTGATACCCTCTATAAACCCCCTCTCATTATCCACTCAGACCCTGATACCCTCTATAAACCCCCTCTCATTATCCACTCAGTACCTGATATCCTCTATAAACCCCCTCTCATTATCCTCTCAGTCCCTGATACCCTCTATAAACCCCCTCTCATTATCCACTCAGTCCCTGATACCCTCTATAAACCCCCTCTCATTATCCACTCAGACCCTGATACCCTCTATAAACCCCCTCTCATTATCCACTCAGTCCCTGATACCCTCTATAAACCCCCTCTCATTATCCACTCAGTACCTGATACCCTCTATAAACCCCCTCTCATTATCCACTCAGACCCTGATACCCTCGATAAACCCCCTCTCATTATCCACTCAGACCCTGATACCCTCTATAAACTCCCTCTCATTATCCACTCAGTACCTGATACCCTCTATAAATCCCCCTCTCATTATCCACTCAGTACCTGATACCCTCTATAAACCCCCTCTCATTATCCACTCAGTCCCTGATACCCTCTATAAACCCCCTC
The DNA here is from genome assembly GCF_036365525.1 of Heterodontus francisci. NCBI lineage: Eukaryota > Metazoa > Chordata > Chondrichthyes > Heterodontiformes > Heterodontidae > Heterodontus > Heterodontus francisci. Next base: position 29,448 of record NW_027141716.1, on the reverse strand, counting down.
TCATTATCCACTCAGTCCCTGATACCCTCTATAAACCCCCTCTCATTATCCACTCAGTCCCTGATACCCTCTATAAACCCCCTCATATTATCCACTCAGACCCTGATACCCTCTATAAACCCCCTCTCATTATCCACTCAGACCCTGATACCCTCTATAAACCCCCTCTCATTATCCACTCAGTACCTGATACCCTCTATAAACCCCCTCTCATTATCCACTCAGTCCCTGATACCCTCTATAAACCCCCTCTCATTATCCACTCAGACCCTGATACCCTCTATAAACCCCCTCTCATGATCCACTCAGTCCCTGATACCCTCTATAAACCCCTTCTCATTATCCACTCAGACCCTGATACCCTCTATAAACCCCCTCTCATTATCCACTCAGACCCTGATACCCTCTATAAACCCCCTCTCATTATCCACTCAGTCCCTGATACCCTCTATAAACCCCCTCTCATTATCCACTCAGTACCTGATACCCTCTATAAACCCCCTCTCATTATCCACTCAATCCCTGATACCCTCTATAAACCCCTTCTCATTATCCACTCAGACCCTGATACCCTCTATAAACCCCCTCTCATTATCCACTCAGTCCCTGATACCCTCTATAAACCCCCTCTCATTATCCACTCAGTCCCTGATACCCTCTATAAACCCCCTCTCATTATCCACTCAGTCCCTGATACCCTCTATAAACCCCCTCTCATTATCCACTCAGACCCTGATACCCTCTATAAACCCCCTCTCATTCTCCACTCAGTCCCTGATACCCTCTATAAACCCCCTCTCATTATCCACTCAGTCCCTGATACCCTCTATAAACCCCCTCTCATTATCCACTCAGACCCTGATACCCTCTATAAAACCCCTCTCATTATCCACTCAGACCCTGATACCCTCTATAAACCCCCTCTCATTATCCACTCAGTCCCTGATACCCTCTATAAACCCCCTCTCATTATCCACTCAGTCCCTGATACCCTCTATAAACCCCCTCTCATTATACACTCAGTCCCTGATACCCTCTATAAACCCCCTCTCATTATCCACTCAGACCCTGATACCCTCTATAAACCCCCTCTCATTATCCACTCAGTCCCTGATACCCTCTATAAACCCCCTCTCATTATCCACTCAGACCCTGATACCCTCTATAAACCCCCTCTCATTATCCACTCAGTACCTGATACCCTCTATAAACCCCCTCTCATTATCCACTCAGACCCTGATACCCTCTATAAACCCCCTCTCATTATCCACTCAGACCCTGATACCCTCTATAAACCCCCTCTCATTATCCACTCAGACCCTGATACCCTCTATAAACCCCCTCTCATTATCCACTCAGTCCCTGATACCCTCAATAAACCCCCTCTCATTATCCACTCAGTCCCTGATACCCTCTATAAACCCCCTCTCATTATCCACTCAGTCCCTGATACCCTCTATAAACCCCCTCCAATTATCCACTCAGTCCCTGATACCCTCTATAAACCCCCTCTCATTATCCACTCAGACCCTGATACCCTCTATAAACCCCCTCTCATTATCCACTCAGACCCTGATACCCTCTATAAACCCCCTCTCATTATCCACTCAGTCCCTGATACCCTCTATAAACCCCCTCTCATTATCCACTCAGTCCCTGATACCCTCTATAAACCCCCTCTCATTATCCACTCAGTCCCTGATACCCTCTATAAACCCCCTCTCATTATCCACTCAGTCCCTGATACCCTCTATAAACCCCCTCTCATTATCCACTCAGTACCTGATACCCTCTATCAACCCCCTCTCATTATCCACTCAGTCCCTGATACCCTCTATAAACCCCCCTCTCATTATCCACTCAGACCCTGATACACTCTATAAACCCCCTCTCATTATCCACTCAGACCCTGATACCCTCTATAAACCCCCTCTCATTATCCACTCAGACCCTGATACCCTCTATAAACCCCCTCTCATTATCCACTCAGTCCCTGATACCCTCTATAAACCCCCTCTCATTATCCACTCAGTCCCTGATACCCTCTATAAACCCCCTCTCATTATCCACTCAGTCCCTGATACCCTCTATAAACCCCCTCTCATTATCCACTCAGTCCCTGATACCCTCTATAAACCCCCTCTCATTATCCACTCAGTACCTGATACCCTCTATCAACCCCCTCTCATTATCCACTCAGTCCCTGATACCCTCTATAAACCCCCTCTCATTATCCACTCAGTCCCTGATACCCTCTATAATCCCCCTCTCATTATCCACTCAGTCCCTGATACCCTCTATAAACCCCCTCTCATTATCCACTCAGTCCCTGATACCCTCTATAAACCCCCTCTCATTATCCACTCAGTCCCTGATACCCTCTATAAACCCCCTCTCATTATCCACTCAGTCCCTGATACCCTCTATAAACCCCCTCTCATTATCCACTCAGACCCTGATACCCTCTATAAACCCCCTCTCATTATCCACTCAGTCCCTGATACCCTCTATAAACCCCCTCTCATTATCCACTCAGTCCCTGATACCCTCTATAAACCCCCTCTCATTATCCACTCAGACCCTGATACCCTCTATAAACCCCCTCTCATTATCCACTCAGACCCTGATACCCTCTATAAACGCCCTCTCATGATCCACTCAGTCCCTGATACCCTCAATAAACCCCCTCTCATTATCCACTCAGACCCTGATCCCCTCTATAAACCCCCTCTCATTATCCACTCAGTCCCTGATACCCTCTATAAACCCCCTCTCATTATCCACTCAGTCCCTGATACCCTCTATAAACCCCCTCTCATTATCCACTCAGTCCCTGATACCCTCTATAAACCCCCTCTCATTATCCACTCAGTACCTGATACCCTCTATAAACCCCCCTCTCATTATCCACTCAGACCCTGATACACTCTATAAACCCCCTCTCATTATCCACTCAGTCCCTGATACCCTCTATAAACCCCCTCTCATTATCCACTCAGTCCCTGATACCCTCTATAAACCCCCTCTCATTATCCACTCAGACCCTGATACCCTCTATAAACCCCCTCTCATTATCCACTCAGACCCTGATACCCTCTATAAACCCCCTCTCATTATCCACTCAGACCCTGATACCCTCTATAAACGCCCTCTCATGATCCACTCAGTCCCTGATACCCTCAATAAACCCCCTCTCATTATCCACTCAGACCCTGATCCCCTCTATAAACCCCCTCTCATTATCCACTCAGTCCCTGATACCCTCTATAAACCCCCTCTCATTATCCACTCAGTCCCTGATACCCTCTATAAACCCCCTCTCATTATCCACTCAGTCCCTGATACCCTCTATAAACCCCCTCTCATTATCCACTCAGTACCTGATACCCTCTATAAACCCCCCTCTCATTATCCACTCAGACCCTGATACACTCTATAAACCCCCTCTCATTATCCACTCAGTCCCTGATACCCTCTATAAACCCCCTCTCATTATCCACTCAGTCCCTGATACCCTCTATAAACCCCCTCTCATTATCCACTCAGACCCTGATACCCTCTATAAACCCCCTCTCATTATCCACTCAGACCCTGATACCCTCTATAAACCCCCTCTCATTATCCACTCAGACCCTGATACCCTCTATAAACCCCCTCTCATTATCCACTCAGACCCTGATACCCTCTATAAACCCCCTCTCATTATCCACTCAGACCCTGATACCCTCTATAAACCCCCTCTCATTATCCACTCAGTACCTGATACCCTCTATAAACCCCCCTCTCATTACCCACTCAGACCCTGATACCCTCTATAAACCCCCTCTCATTATCCACTCAGACCCTGATACCCTCTATAAACCCCCTCTCATTATCCACTCAGACCCTGATACCCTCTATAAACCCCCTCTCATTATCCACTCAGACTCTGATAACCTCTATAAACCCCCTCTCATTATCCACTCAGTCCCTGATACCCTCTATAAAACCCCTCTCATTATCCACTCAGTACCTGATACCCTCTATAAACCCCCTCTCATTATCCACTCAGTCCCTGATACCCTCTATAATCCCCCTCTCATTATCCACTCAGTCCCTGATACCCTCTATAAACCCCCTCTCATTATCCACTCAGTCCCTGATACCCTCTATAAACCCCCTCTCATTATCCACTCAGTCCCTGATACCCTCTATAAACCCCCTCTCATTATCCACTCAGTACCTGATACCCTCTATAAACCCCCTCTCATTATCCACTCAGTCCCTGATACCCTCTATAAACCCCCTCTCATTATCCACTCAGTCCCTGATACCCTCTATAAACCCCCTCTCATTATCCACTCAGACCCTGATACCCTCTATAAACCCCCTCTCATTATCCACTCAGACCCTGATACCCTCTATAAACCCCCTCTCATTATCCACTCAGACCCTGATACCCTCTATAA
>NW_027141716.1:12500-22500 GCF_036365525.1 Heterodontus francisci | reverse complement strand
GGCCAAACTGGAAAGGTGAGTTGTCAAAACCTGCAAGAGTTGAGGCGAGGGGGGCCGAGGACAAGGGGTATCTGTGAACCGGGGCAGGGAGGACGATCCGGAGGGTGTCGGACAGCGGCGGAGGGGATTCAGGCCTTAATTTCTGGATCAGGATCCGTGTGTTTTCCCAGGTATTGTCGAAGAGCCAGTCTGCAAGGGAGGGGCACTGAACTTTGAGCAGATACCAATCGTTTCAAACTTTTCACGCAGATTCCTCACCCAGTCTGTGTCTGTCCTCAGCCCCTGGATAGGGAGCAAGGGAGGGGGGTGAATCAGCCCTGGTTCCTGCTCCTGATCCCTGTCCAGTGACCCCTGGGTTAGGGAGGAAGGGGCGTGAATCAGCCCGGGTTCCTGCTCCTGATCCCTGTCCAGTGACCCCTGGGTTAGGGAGGGGGGTGAATCAGCCCGAGTTCCTGCTCCTGATCCCTGTCCAGTGACCCCTGGGTTAGGGAGGAGGGTGAATCAGCCCGGGTTCCTGCTCCTGATCCCTGTCCAGTGACCCCTGGGTTAGGGAGGAGGGGGGTGAATCAGCCCGGGTTCCTGCTCCTGATCCCTGTCCAGTGACCCCTGGGTTAGGGAGGAGGGTGAATCAGCCCGGGTTCCTGCTCCTGATCCCTGTCCAGTGACCCCTGGGTTAGGGAAGGGAGTGAATCAGCCCGGGTTCCTGCTCCTGATCCCTGTCCAGTGACCCCCTGAGTTAGGGAGGGAGGGGGGGTGAATCAGCCCAGGTTCCTGCTCCTGATCCCTGTCCAGTGACCCCCTGGGTTAGGGTGGAGGGGGTGAATCAGCCCGGGTTCCTGCTCCTGATCCCTGTCCAGTGACCCCTGGGTTAGGGAGGAGGGTGAATCAGCCCGGGTTCCTGCTCCTGATCCCTGTCCAGTGACCCCTGGGTTAGGGAGGAGGGTGAATCAGCCCGGGTTCCTGCTCCTGATCCCTGTCCAGTGACCCCTGGGTTAGGGAGGAGGGTGAATCAGCCCAGGTTCCTGCTCCTGTATCTAACCCCCATGCTGTACCTGTCCTGGGGAGTGTTTGATGGGGGACAGTGTAGAGGGAGCTTTACTCTGTATCTAACCCCCCGTACTGTACCTGTCCTGGGGAGTGTTTGATGGGGACAGTGTAGAGGGAGTTTTACTCTGTATCTAACCCCCTGTACTGTACCTGTCCTGGGGAGTGTTTGATGGGGGACAGCGTAGAGGGAGCTTTACTCTGTATCTAACCCCCGTGCTGTACCTGTCCTGGGGAGTGTTTGATGGGGGACAGTGTAGAGGGAGCTTTACTCTGTATCTAACCCCCGTACTGTACCTGTCCTGGGGAGTGTTTGTTGGGGGACAGTGTAGAGGGAGCTTTACTCTGTATCTAACCCCCGTACGGTACCTGTCCTGGGGAGTGTTTGATGGGGGACAGTGTAGAGGGAGCTTTACTCTGTATCTAACCCCCGTACGGTACCTGTCCTGGGGAGTGTTTGATGGGGAACAGTGCGGAGGGAGCTTTACTCTGGTCTGACTGAGAGTTCTCCTTTCAGTTTACAATCTCTCTGCCCTTGTTTTCCTGATCTGCAGCCCTTCACAATGTTGAAATGGATTCCATGAGCAGACAGGAAGAGGGAGATCGGCCTGATGGATTTGGAGGGCTGCGATTGGCTGAGGTCCCCCACCCTCCTCCCATCCAACACCCACCCGGGTTTGTGGATTGTGTTCGAGGTTCCGCTCTGTCCCCTCAGCTCCTCACTCCGGGACCCAGTACACCTTCGGACTGCCAGCTGCGGGAACCAGCGGAGCAGGATATTCTTCCCAGTGGGAGCGAGCTGCAGCGACCTGGGAGCACTGGTCCACTCGGGAATCTCCATGAAGTCTGCTCCTCACCCTCAGATCACGGGGTTGGTTGCCCAGTTATTCCCGAGGGATCCCGGTCTTTCAGCGAAGAGGACCCTCACATTGGTCAAGCGATCGAGGAGGACGTCTTCTGCCCGGGCGAGCCAGGGGTCACTTTGGTAATGCGCGGTGCCCCGGATACGCCCCTAACATGTCCTCTGACTGGCCAAGATGGCCACCGGCCTCCCACCACTGGCCAGGAGGGCTCCTCTGACTGTCTTCCCATTGCTCGGCCCGACTGGCACACGGAACATTCTGGAAGGAGCTTCGAGACTGCGGGGGCGAGGGCCTTCACGGGGGAGGCGGAGAGTGGCCAATCAGGTGAGACCGGGCAGCCTCCCAACTCATCTCTCATTGGCCAGGAATTTGACGACTGGTCTGGTGCAGAGGAAAGGACCTCTCCTTATGGCCAAGAGGTCAATGACCCAATCACTGATCAACAGGACCGAGAACAGTCTCACCCCATTGGCCAAGAGGTCAATGAGCCAATCACTGATCAACAGTCTCACCCCATTGGCCAAGAGGTTAATGAGCCAATCACTGATCAACAGGACCTAGAACAGTCTCTCCTCATTGGCCAAGAGGTCAATGACCCAATCACTGATCAACAGGACCTAGAACAGTCTCACCTCATTGGCCAAGAGGTCAATGACCCAATCACTGATCAACGGGACCGAGAACAGTCTCACCCCATTGGCCAAGAGGTCAATGAGCCAATCACTGATCAACAGTCTCACCCCATTGGCCAAGAGGTTAATGAGCCAATCACTGATCAACAGGACCTAGAACAGTCTCTCCTCATTGGCCAAGAGGTCAATGACCCAATCACTGATCAACAGGACCTAGAACAGTCTCACCTCATTGGCCAAGAGGTCAATGACCCAATCACTGATCAACAGGACCTAGAACAGTCTCTCCTCATTGGCCAAGAGGTCAATGACCCAATCACTGATCAACAGGACCTAGAACAGTCTCTCCTCATTGGCCAAGAGGTCAATGACCCAATCACTGATCAACGGGACCGAGAACAGTCTCACCCCATTGGCCAAGAGGTCAATGACCCAATCACTGATCAACAGGACCTAGAACTGTCTCACCCCATTGGCCAAGAGGTCAATGAGCCAATCACTGATAAACAGGACCTAGAACAGTCTCACCTCATTGGCCAAGAGGTCAATGAGCCAATCACTGATGGCCAGAATATAGAATACTCTCACCTAATTGGCCAAGAGGTTAATGACCCAATCACTGATCAACAGGACCTAGAACTGTCTCACCCCATTGGCCAAGAGGTCAATGAGCCAATCACTGATAAACAGGACCTAGAACAGTCTCACCTCATTGGCCAAGAGGTCAATGAGCCAATCACTGATGGCCAGAATATAGAATACTCTCAACTAATTGGCCAAGAGGTTAATGACCCAATCACTGATCAACAGGAACTAGAACAGTCTCACCCCATTGGCCAAGAGGTCAATGACCCAATCACTGATCAACAGGAACTAGAACAGTCTCACCCCATTGGCCAACAAGTCAATGAGCCAATCACTGATGGCCAGAATATAGAATACTCTCACCTAATTGGCCAAGAGGTTAATGACCCAATCACTGATCAACAGGAACTAGAACAGTCTCACCCCATTGGCCAAGAGGTCAATGAGCCAATCACTGATAAACAGGACCTAGAACAGTCTCACCCCATTGGCCAACAAGTCAATGAGCCAATCACTGATGGCCAGAATATAGAATACTCTCACCTAATTGGCCAAGAGGTTAATGACCCAATCACTGATCAACAGGAATTAGAACAGTCTCACCCCATTGGCCAAGAGGTCAATGACCCAATCACTGATCAACAGGACCTAGAACAGTCTCACCCCATTGGCCAACAAGTCAATGAGCCAATCACTGATGGCCAGAATTTAGAATACTGTCACCTCATTGGCCAAGAGGTTAATGACCCAATCACTGATCAACAGGAATTAGAACAGTCTCACCCCATTGGCCAAGAGGTCAATGTCCCAATCACTGATCAACAGGACCTAGAACAGTCTCACCCCATTGGCCAAGAGGTCAATGTCCCAATCACTGATCAACAGGACCTAGAACAGTCTCACCACATTGGCCAAGCGGTCAATCATCCAATCACCGATGGCCAGAATATAGAATACTCTCACCCTATTGGCCAAGAGGTTAATGACCCAATCACTGATCAACAGGACCTAGAACAGTCTCACCTCATTGGCCAAGAGGTCAATGTCCCAATCACTGATCAACATGACCTAGAACAGTCTCACCCCATTGGCCAACAAGTCAATGAGCCAATCACTGATGGCCAGAATATAGAATACTCTCACCTCATTGGCCAAGAGGTTAATGACCCAATCACAGATCAACAAGAACTAGAACAGCCTCACCCCATTGGTCAAGAGGTCAATCATCCAATCACTGATCAACTGGACCCAGAACAGTCTCACCCCATTGGCCAAGACATCAATGATCCAATCACCGATGGCCAGGATATTGAACAGTCTCACCCCATTGGCCAAGACATCAATGATCCAATCACCGATGGCCAGGATATTGAACAGTCTCACCCCATTGGTCAAGACGTCAATGATCCAATCACCGATGGCCAGGATATTGAACAGTCTCACCCCATTGGTCAAGACGTCAATGATCCAATCACCGATGGCCAGGATATTGAACAGTCTCACCCCATTGGTCAAGACATCAATGATCCAATCACCGATGGCCAGGATATAGCAAGGTCAAGCTCAGGTGTTGAAGAGGTCAGAGTTTGTGCTTTCTCTGATCAGGAAGTGTGCACGCCTCCAGCCATTGGAGGAGAGCTGGCCAGTCCGCCCTCACATCCCCAGGAAACGGAACGACGGCACGTGGTTGGTCAAGGTCCAGATCTGTCCTCCGCCGCTGGCCGGAGCCTGGACGAGGTCCCTCCCGTCGAGGTGGAGGGGGGTGAGGACCTAGAGGGAGGAGCAGAAAGGGCTCTGCAGCCTCCCGAGGGGCAGACGGTGACTGATGGGGGGCCGAGGCCGAGCGGGTGGGACCGGGAGGGAGCGCGCCCGTCACCTCGGCGCCAGGCCAAGGTACAGGTTTACTACCTGATCGGGCACTTGCCTCCGGTCGCTGAGCAGGCTGCTGAGTCGCTGAAGCTGGGCTCAGCCCCAAGGCAGGAGGAGGAGAAGGAGGAGGGAGAGCGGGCACGTGGGCTAGTACCGACCCACGTGCACACAGAGAGCAGCGACGAGAACTTCCGGAAGCGTTCGTGGAGCGTGCCGCCGGTCGGGAGTGGGTCTGCCGTGGCGGCGGATGCAAGCACGGCCAGCGACTGGCGCCCCAGCAGGGAGGCGGCACGGCCCACCCTGAGGAGGCAGGAGGCCCTGTCCAGCGAGGAGCAGGCCGGGGGTGCGGAGGAGGAGGAAGAGGGATGGAGGGGCCAGAGCAGCGAGGACGGAGGGAAGAAGCCCCTGGAGAAATCGCTCAGCTGTCCTTCGCCGGGCGACAGGCCGGCCTCGGGCGTCCCGATACCGGGGCTGCCCGCCGAGGGGCAGGAGCGTGGGGTCGAGAAGCGGGCATCGCGGGAGTGGCACCGCAGGGGGATCAGGAGGCCATCGATGCCCGTCTCGACTTCGCAAGGTGGGTCGGGTCTCAACTCCACCGCGGCCAGTCGCACACTTCGTCGGCCCAAAGGAAGACAGATCGGGGTGGGGTGGGAGTGGGGTTAGGATGCGGGAGGGAACGAGGACGCAAAACAAGGAAAGGAAGGGATGAAACCAATATAAATCTCAGTCCCCTCTCTCTCAGGGTGATATCTGTACACTGACTGGTGTCTCTCAGTCCCCTCTCTCTCAGGGTGATATCTGTACACTGACTGGTGTCTCTCAGTCCCCTCTCTCTCAGGGTGATATCTGTACACTGACTGGTGTCTCTCAGTCCCCTCTGTCTCAGGGTGATATCTGTACACTGACTGGTGTCTCTCAGTCCCCTCTCTCTCAGGGAGATATCTGTACAATGAGTGGTGTCTCTCAGTCCCTCTCTCTCAGGGAGATATCTGTACACTGACTGATGTCTCTCAGTCCCTCTCTCTCAGGGAGATATCTGTACACTGACTGATGTCTCTCAGTCCCTCTCTCTCAGGGAGATATCTGTACACTGACTGATGTCTCTCAGTCCCTCTCTCTCAGGGAGATATCTGTACAATGACTGGTGTCTCTCAGTCCCTGTCTCTCAGGGAGATATCTGTACACTGAGTGGTGTCTCTCAGTCCCCTCTCTCTCAGCGTGATATCTGTACACTGACTGGTGTCTCTCAGTCCCCTCTCTCTCAGGGTGATATCTGTACACTGACTGGTGTCTCTCAGTCCCCTCTCTCTCAGGGTGATATCTGTACACTGACTGGTGTCTCTCAGTCCCCTCTCTCTCAGGGTGATATCTGTACACTGACTGGTGTCTCTCAGTCCCCTCTCTCTCAGGGTGATATCTGTACACTGACTGGTGTCTCTCAGTCCTCTCTCTCTCAGGGTGATATCTGTACACTGACTGGTGTCTCTCAGTCCCCTCTCTCTCAGGGTGATATCTGTACATTGACTGGTGTCTCTCAGTCCCTCTCTCTCAGGGTGATATCTGTACATTGACTGGTGTCTCTCAGTCCCTCTCTCTCAGGGTGATATCTGTACACTGACTGGTGTCTCTCAGTCCCTCTCTCTCAGGGTGATATCTGTACACTGACTGGTGTCTCTCAGTCCCCTCTCTCTCAGGGTGATATCTGTACACTGACTGGTGTCTCTCAGTCCCTCTCTCTCAGGGTGATATCTGTACACTGACTGGTGTCTCTCAGTCCCCTCTCTCTCAGGGTGATATCTGTACACTGACTGGTGTCTCTCAGTCCCCTCTCTCTCAGGGTGATATCTGTACATTGACTGGTGTCTCTCAGTCCCTCTATCTCAGGGTGATATCTGTACATTGACTGGTGTCTCTCAGTCCCCTCTCTCTCTGGGTGATATCTGTACACTGACTGGTGTCTCTCAGTCCCCTCTCTCTCAGGGTGATATCTGTACACTGACTGGTGTCTCAGTCCCCTCTCTCTCTCAGGGTGATATCTGTACACTGACTGGTGTCTCTCAGTCCCCTCTCTCTCAGGGTGATATCTGTACACTGACTGGTGTCTCTCAGTCCCCTCTCTCTCAGGGTGATATCTGTACACTGACTGGTGTCTCTCAGTCCCCTCTCTCTCAGGGTGATATCTGTACATTGACTGGTGTCTCTCAGTCCCCTCTCTCTCTGGGTGATATCTGTACACTGACTGGTGTCTCTCAGTCCCCTCTCTCTCAGGGTGATATCTGTACACTGACTGGTGTCTCTCAGTCCCCTCTCTCTCAGGGTGATATCTGTACACTGACTGGTGTCTCAGTCCCCTCTCTCTCTCAGGGTGATATCTGTACACTGACTGGTGTCTCTCAGTCCCCTCTCTCTCAGGGTGATAACTGTACACTGACTGGTGTCTCTCAGTCCTCTCTCTCTCAGGGTGATATCTGTACACTGACTGGTGTCTCTCAGTCCCCTCTCTCTCAGGGTGATATCTGTACACTGACTGGTGTCTCAGTCCCCTCTCTCTCTCAGGGTGATATCTGTACACTGACTGGTGTCTCTCAGTCCCCTCTCTCTCAGGGTGATATCTGTACACTGACTGGTGTCTCTCAGTCCTCTCTCTCTGAGGGTGATATCTGTACACTGACTGGTGTCTCTCAGTCCCCTCTCTCTCAGGGTGATATCTGTACACTGACTGGTGTCTCTCACTCCCCTCTCTCTCAGGGTGATATCTGTACACTGACTGGTGTCTCTCAGTCCCCTCTCTCTCAGGGTGATATCTGTACATTGACTGGTGTCTCTCAGTCCCCTCTCTCTCAGGGTGATATCTGTTCATTGACTGGTGTCTCTCAGTCCCCTCTCTCTCTGGGTGATATCTGTACACTGAATGGTGTCTCTCAGTTCCCCCCTCTCTCAGGGTGATATCTGAACACTGACTGGTGTCTCTCAGTCCCCTCTCTCTCAGGGTGATATCTGTACACTGACTGGTGTCTCTCAGTCCCCTCTCTCTTAGGGTGATATCTGTACACTGACTGGTGTCTCTCAGACCCCTCTCTCTCAGGGTGATATCTGTACACTGACTGGTGTCTCTCAGTCCCCTCTCTCTCAGGGTGATATCTGTACACTGACTGGTGTCTCTCAGTCCCTCTCTCTCAGGGTGATATCTGTACACTGACTGGTGTCTCTCAGTCCTCTCTCTCTCAGGGTGATATCTGTACACTGACTGGTGTCTCTCAGTCCCCCCTCTCTCAGGGTGATATCTGTACACTGACTGGTGTCTCTCAGTCCTCTCTCTCTCAGGTTGATATCTGTACACTGACTGGTGTCTCTCAGTCCCCTCTCTCTCAGGGTGATATCTGTACACTGACTGGTGTCTCTCAGTCCCTCTCTCTCATGGTGATATCTGTACACTGACTGGTGTCTCTCAGTCCCCTCTCTGTCAGGGTGATATCTGAACACTGACTGGTGTCTCTCAGTCCCCTCTCTCTCAGGGTGATATCTGTACACTGACTGGTGTCTCTCAGTCCCCTCTCTCTCAGGGTGATATCTGTACACTGACTGGTGTCTCTCAGACCCCTCTCTCTCAGGGTGATATCTGTACACTGACTGGTGTCTCTCAGTCCCCTCTCTCTCAGGGTGATATCTGTACACTGACTGGTGTCTCTCAGTCCCTCTCTCTCAGGGTGATATCTGTACACTGACTGGTGTCTCTCAGTCCTCTCTCTCTCAGGGTGATATCTGTACACTGACTGGTGTCTCTCAGTCCTCTCTCTCTCAGGTTGATATCTGTACACTGACTGGTGTCTCTCAGTCCCCTCTCTCTCAGGGTGATATCTGTACACTGACTGGTGTCTCTCAGTCCCTCTCTCTCATGGTGATATCTGTACACTGACTGGTGTCTCTCAGTCCCCTCTCTGTCAGGGTGATATCTGTACACTGACTGGTGTCTCTCAGTCCCCTCTCTCTCAGGGTGATATCTGTACACTGACTGGTGTCTCTCAGTCCCCTCTCCCTCAGGGTGATATCTGTACACTGACTGGTGTCTCTCAGTTCCCTCTCTCTCAGGGTGATATCTGTACACTGACTGGTGTCTCTCAGTCCCCCTCTCTCTCAGGGTGATATCTGTACACTGACTGGTGTCTCTCAGTCCCCTCTCTCTCAGGGTGATATCTGTACACTGACAGGTGTCTCTCAGTCTCTCTCTCTCAGGGTGATATCTGTACACTGACTGGTGTCTCTCAGTCCTCTCTCTCTCAGGGTGATATCTGTACACTGACTGGTGTCTCTCAGTCCCCTCTCTCTCAGGGTGATATCTGTACACTGACTGGTGTCTCTCAGTCCCCTCTCTCTCAGGGTGATATCTGTACACTGACTGGTGTCTCTCAGTTCCCTCTCTCTCATGGTGATATCTGTACACTGACTGGTGTCTCTCAGTTCCCTCTCTCTCAGGGTGATATCTGTACACTGACTGGTGTCTCTCAGTCCCCTCTCTCTCTCAGGGTGATATCTGTACACTGACTGGTGTCTCTCAGTCCCTCTCTCTCGGGGTGATATCTGTACACTGACTGGTGTCTCTCACTCCCCTCTCTCTCGGGGTGATATCTGTACACTGACTGGTGTCTCTCAGTCCCCTCTCTCTCAGGGTGATATCTGTACACTGACTGGTGTCTCTCAGTCCCCTCTCTCTCAGGGTGATATCTGTACACTGACTGGTGTCTCTCAGTCCCCTCTCTCTCAGGGTGATATCTGTACACTGACTGGTGTCTCTCAGTTCCCTCTCTCTCAGGGTGATATCTGTACACTGACTGGTGTCTCTCAGTCCCTCTCTCTCTCAGGGTGATATCTGTACACTGACTGGTGTCTCTCAGTCCCTCTCTCTCAGGGTGATATCTGTACACTGACTGGTGTCTCTCAGTCCCTCTCTCTCTCAGGGTGATATCTGTACACTGACTGGTGTCTCTCAGTCCCCTCTCTCTCAGGGTG
>NW_027141716.1:0-7500 GCF_036365525.1 Heterodontus francisci | reverse complement strand
CGGGCGTCCCTCTGCACCCCCTTCGCCCTCTGGAGGGACATCCCGAGGTCCGGAGCAGCACTCTCTTTGTCACACTCAGCCATGAGCAGCAGAAACTGCAGGAGGTAATGCATGGAGGGCAACTGGAGGGATGATTGTTCGGGGCTGAGGCAATGAGAGGGGAGGGTCACTCCGCGCCCGCTGCGGAGATTTGGGGTCAAACAGATCCGCAGACGGATCGCACAGTGTGGCTGCAGCTGGGCTGCGAAGCCACATGTAGTTGATCAGCCTGCTTGGTGCTGGGACAGGGAGAAGGTGGGAAAGGGGTTGGGAAAGATTCATGAAACTGAATCAAGCAAATACTAACTCTTTTTTTCTTTAAATCTCCATTCAACCCCTGCTCCTCTCCCGGTCTCTCTTTCTCTCTCTCACACTCTTTCTCTCTCTCTGTCTCTCTCTGTCTCTGTCTCTCTCTGTCTCTGTCTCTCTCTGTCTCCGTCTCTCTCTGTCTCCGTCTCCCTCTGTCTCCGTCTCCCTCTCTCCGTCTCACTCTCTCCGTCTCACTCTCTCTATCTACCTCCCTCTCTGTCTCACTTTCTCCATCTCCCTCTCTGTCTCACTCCCTCTCTATCTCTGCCTCACTCTTTCTATCTACCTCCCTCTCTCTGTCTCACTTTCTCTATCTCCCTCTGTCTCACTCCCTCTCTCTCAATCTCTCTGTCTCACTTTCTCTATCTCCCTCTCTCTGTCTCTCTCTCTCTGTCTCTGTGTCTCACTCCCTCTCTCTCTCTGTCTCACTCTATCTATCAACCTCCCTCTCTCTGTCTCACTTTCTCTCTCTCTCTGGGGGTCTCCCTCTCTCTCTCTCTCTCTCCCTCTGACTCTCTCTCTCTTTGTCTTTTTCTCTCTCTCTTTCTGTCTCACTCTCTCTCTCTGTCTGTCTCCCTGTCTCCCTCTGTCTCTTCTCTCTGTCGCTCTCTTTCTCTCTTTCTGTCTCGCTGTCTCTATCTCTCTCCCTTCTGTCTCTCGCTGTCTCTATCTCTCTCCCTTCTGTCTCTCGCTCTCTCTGTCTCTCGCTCTCTCTGTCTCTCGCTCTCTCTGTCTCTCGCTCTCTCTCTGTCTCTCGCTCTCTCTCTCTCTCCGCCTCTCTCTCTCTCCGCCTCTGTGTCTCTCTCTCTCTCCGCCTCTGTGTCTCTCTCTCTCTCCGCCTCTGTGTCTCTCTCTCTCTCCGCCTCTGTGTCTCTCTCTCTCTCCGCCTCTGTGTCTCTCTCTCTCTCTCTCCGCCTCTGTGTCTCTCTCTCTCTCTCTCCGCCTCTGTGTCTCTCTCTCTCTCTCTCCGCCTCTGTGTCTCTCTCTCTCTCCGCCTCTGTGTCTCTCTCTCTCTCCGCCTCTGTGTCTCTCTCTCTCTCCGCCTCTGTGTCTCTCTCTCTCTCTCTCTCTCTCTCTGTCTCTCTCTTTCTCTCTCTCCCTTCCACTCTGCTCCCAAAGGCTAAGTTTGAGTTGATCACCTCTGAGGCATCCTGCCTGCGGAGTCTGGACATTGCAGTGGAACATTTCCAGCACTCAGCCAGGCTCCAGGCCTTGCTGAGCGGACAGCAGAGGCAATGGCTTTTCTCCAAGCTGCCCGAGGTCCGGGATACCAGTCAGAGGTACGTGAGGGACAGTGTGTTCAAAATGGAGGGAGGGAGAGGGAGAGAGTTACTGTTCAGGATAATCACCCCTGTTACACAGGACCAGGAGGAGGCCCATTCAGCCCCTCTCACCCCTGTTACACGGGAACAGGAGGAGGCCCATTCAGCCCCTCTCACCCCTGTTACACGGGAACAGGAGGAGGCCCATTCAGCCCCTCTCACCCCTGTTACACGGGAACAGGAGGAGGCCCATTCAGCCCCTCTCACCCCTGTTACACAGGAACAGGAGGAGGCCCATTCAGCCCCTCTCACCCCTGTTACACGGGAACAGGAGGAGGCCCATTCAGCCCCTCTCACCCCTGTTACACGGGAACAGGAGGAGGCCCATTCAGCCCCTCTCACCCCTGTTAGACAGGAACAGGAGGAGGCCCATTCAGCCCCTCTCACCCCTGTTACACAGGAACAGGAGGAGGCCCATTCAGCCCCTCTCACCCCTGTTACACAGGAACAGGAGGAGGCCCATTCAGCCCCTCTCGCCCCTGTTACACAGGAACAGGAGGAGGCCCATTCAGCCCCTCTCACCCCTGTTACACGGGAACAGGAGGAGGCCCGGTTAGCCCCTCTCGAGCCTGTTACACAAGAACAGGGAGAGGCCATTCAGCCCCTCTCACCCCTGTTCTCCCACTCAAATGAGATGATGGCTGATCTGTATTTTAATTCCATCAGAGGAGGGGAGGATCAAAGACGGGAACAAAAGACAGTAAGGGGAATAAGAAATGTGATAGGCAGAGAAATCAAGGGTCAGAATCAAAGAGGGCCACAGTGAAAAATAGTGGGAAGAGGACAGGTAATGTAAAAATGACAAGCCTTAAGGCTTTGTGCCTTAACGCACGGAGCATTCGCAATAAAGTGGATGAATTAATCGCACAAATAGATGTAAACGGGTATGATATAGTCGGGATTACGGAGACATGGCTGCAAGTTGACCAGGGATGGGAAATGAACATCGAGGGATATTCAGTATTTAGGAAGGACAGACAGAAAGCAAAAGGTGGTGGAGTTGCATTGCTGGTTAAAGAGGAAATTAATGCAATAGTGAGGAAAGATATTAGCTCGGACGATGTGGAATCTGTATGGGTAGAGCTGAGAAACACTAAGGGGCAAAAAAACGTTAGTGGGGGTTGTATATAGATCCCCAAACTGTAGTGGTGATGTTGGGAATGGCATTAAACAGGAAATTAGAGACACATGCGATAAAGGAACATCTGTAATTATGGGTGACTTTAATCTGCATATAGATTGGGCAAATCAAATTAGTCACAATACCGCAGAGGAGGAATTCTTGGGAGTGTATACAGGATGGTCTTCTGGACCAATATGTTGAAGAACCAACTCGAGAACAGGCCATCCGAGACTGGGTATTGTGTAATGAGAGAGGAATAATTGACAATCTAGTGGTGCGAGACCCCTTGGGGATGAGCGACCATAATATGATAGAATTCTTCATCAAGATGGAGAGTGACGGAGTTGATTCTGAGACAAGGGTCCTGAATCTTAGTAAAGGAAACTATGAAGGTATGAGGCACGAGCTGGCCATGACGGATTGGGAAACGTTACTTAAAGGGATGACGGTGGATAGACAATGGCAAACATTTAAAGAGCACATGGATGAACTGCAACAATTGTTTATCCCTGTCTGGTGCAAAAGTAAAACGGGAAAGGTAGCCAAACCATGGCTTACAAGGGAAATTAGAGAGAGCATTAGATCCAAGGAAGAGGCATATAAATTTGTCAGAAAAAACAATAGACCTGAGGATTGGGAGCAGTTTAGAATTCAGCAAAGGAGAACCAAGGGATTGATTAAGAAGGGGAAAATAGAGTACGAGAGTAAGCTTGCAGGGAACATAAAAACTGACTGTAAAAGTTTCTATAGGTATGTGAAGAGAAAAAGATTGGTGAAGACAAATGTAGGTCCCGTACAGTCAGAAACAGGGGAATTTATTATGGGGAACAAAGAAATGGCTGAGCAACTAAATGCATACTTTGGTTCTGTCTTCACAAAGGAGGACACAAATATCATACCAGAAATGTTGGGGAACACAGGGCTTAGTGAGAGAGAGGAACTGAAAGAAATCAGTATTAGTAGAGAAATGGTGTTGGGGAAATTGATGGGATTGAAGGCCGATAAATCCCCAGGGCCTGATAATCTACATCCCAGAGCACTTCAGCAAGTGGCCCTAGAATTAGTGGATGCATTGGTGGTCATCTTCCAAGATTCTATAGACTCTGGAACAGTTCCTACAGATTGGAGGGTAGCTAATGTAACCCCACTATTTAAAAAGAGAAGTAGAGAGAAAGGAGGGAATTACAGACCAGTCAGCCTGACGTCAGTAGTGGGGAAAATTCTAGAGTCCATTATCAAAGACTTTATAGCAGAGCACTTAGAGAACAGTGGTAGAATCGGGCAGAGTCAGCATGGATTTACGAAAGGGAAATCATGCTTGACAAATCTCCTAGAATTCTTCGAGGATGTAACTAGTAGAGTTGATGAGGGGGAGCCAGTGGATGTGGTTTATTTGGACTTTCAGAAGGCTTTCGACAAAGTCCCCACATCAGAGATTGTGTAAAATTAAAGCACATGGGACTGGGAGTAGTGTATTGCGATGGATAGAAAATTGGTTGGCGGACAGGAAACAAAGAGTAGGGATAAATGGGTCTTTTTCCGAATGACAGGCAGTGACTCCTGGGGTATCGCAGGGATCGGTGCTAGGACCCCAGCTATTCACAATATACATTAATGATTTAGATGAGGGAACCAAATGTAATATCTCCAAATTTGTATATGACACAACACTGGGTGGGAGGGGTGAGTTATGAGGAGGATACAGAGAGGCTTCAGGGTGATTTGGACAAGTTGAGTGAGTGGGCTAATACATGGCAGATGCAGTATAATGTGGATAAATCTGAGATTATCCACTTTGGTAGCAAAAACAGGAAGGCAGATTATCTGAATGGCTATAAACTGAGAGAGGGGAATATGCAGCAAGACCTGGGTGTTCTCGTACACCAGTCGCTGAAGATAAGCATGCAGGTGCAACAGGCGGTAAAAAAGGCAAATGGTATGTTGGCCTTCATAGCGAGAGGATTCAAATACAGGAGCAGGGATGTCTTGCTGCAATTATACAGGGCCTTGGTGAGGCCACACCTGGAATATTGTGTACAGTTTTGGTCTCCTTATCTGAGGAAGGATGTTCTTGCTATAGAGGGAGTGCAGCGAAGGTTTACCAGACTGATTCCTGGGATGGAGGGACTGACGTATGAGGAGAGATTGAGTCGGTTAGGATTATGTTCACTGGAGTTCAGAAGAGTGAGGGGGGGATCTCATAGAAACCCATAAAATTCTAACAGGACTTGACAGGGTAGATGCAGGAAGGATGTTCCCGATGGTGGGGGAGTCCAGAACCAGGGGTCATGGTCTAAGGATACGGGGTAAACCTTTCAGGACTGAGATGAGGAGAATCTCTTCACCCAGAGAGTGGTGAGCCCTTGGAATTCACTACCACAGAAAGCAGTTGAGGCCAAAACATTGTATGTTTTCAAGAAGGAGTTAGATATAGCACTTGGGTCTAAAGGGATCAAAGGGTATGGGGCGAAAGCGGGAACAGGCTACTGAGTTGGATGATCAGCCATGATCATAATGAATGGCAGAACAGGCTAGAAGGGCCGAATGGCCTATTCCTGCTCCTATTTTCTATGTCTCTATCTCCCTGTCACCTCCCTATCTCTGTAACCTCCTCCAGCCTCCTGCAACCCTCCCTATCTCTGTAACCTCCTCCAGCCCTCGACAACCCTTCCTATCAGCTCCCAGGGTCCTGAGCTCTGGAATTCCCTCCCTCAACCTCTCCATCTCTCTCCCTCTCTCTCCTCCCTTACGACTCTGCTGAACACCTCCCTCTTTGACGGAGCTGTCGGTCGCCTGTCCCTCATCTGATCTCACTTGGATTTGTATCTGGGCCTGATTCCCAATCAGCTGACATTCCCTGAGATGTTTTTCAGCAGGATTAACACTGCAGGAGTAGCAGTCATGCATTTAATTATCTATATGACTCCAATCCAAACTCCTGAACACATCTCATTCCCTCCCTTGTCTTACAGATTCCTCGCTGACCTTGAGGAAGAGTTTGAGAATAGCATTATGGAGTTTGACGTGTGCGGCATTTTACTATCTCACCTTCCAGCGTTTCGAACTGTCTACATCCCATACATAACCAACCAATCATATCAGGAGAAGACATTTAAATCACTGATGTAAGTATGTCCCAATCAAACACTCCCCAGACAGGTACAGTATGAGGGTTAGATACAGAGTAAAGCTCCCTCTACACTGTCCCCCATCAAACACTCCCCAGGACAGGTACAGTACAGGGGGGTTAGATACAGAGTAAAGCTCCCTCTACACTGTCCCCCATCAAACACTCCCCAGGACAGGTACAGTACAGGGGGGTTAGATACAGAGTAAAGCTCCCTCTACACTGTCCCCCATCAAACACTCCCCAGGACAGGTACAGTACGGGGGGTTAGATACAGAGTAAAGCTCCCTCTACACTGTCCCCATCAAACACTCCCAGGACAGGTACAGTACAGGGGTTAGATACAGAGTAAAGCTCCCTCTACACTGTCCCCCATCAAACCACTCCCCAGGACAGGTACAGTACGGGGGGTTAGATACAGAGTAAAGCTCCCTCTACACTGTCCCCCATCAAACACTCCCCAGGACAGGTACAGTACAGGGGGGTTAGATACAGAGTAAAGCTCCCTCTACACTGTCCCCCATCAAACACTCCCCAGGACAGGTACAGTACGGGGGGTTAGATACAGAGTAAAGCTCCCTCTACACTGTCCCCCATCAAACACTCCCCAGGACAGGTACAGTACGGGGGGTTAGATACAGAGTAAAGCTCCCTCTACACTGTCCCCCATCAAACACTCCCCAGGACAGGTACAGTACGGGGGGTAGATACAGAGTAAAGCTCCCTCTACACTGTCCTCCATCAAACACTCCCCAGGACAGGTACAGTACGGGGGGGGTTAGATACAGAGTAAAGCTCCCTCTACACTGTCCCCCATCAAACACTCCCCAGGACAGGTACAGTACGGGGGGTTAGATACAGAGTAAAGCTCCCTCTACACTGTCCCCATCAAACACTCCCCAGGACAGGTACAGTACGGGGGGGGTTAGATACAGAGTAAAGCTCCCTCTACACTGTCCCCCATCAAACACTCCCCAGGACAGGTACAGTACGGGGGTTAGATACAGAGTAAAACTCCCTCTACACTGTCCCCCATCAAACACTCCCCAGGACAGGTACAGTACGGGGGGTTAGATACAGAGTAAAGCTCCCTCTACACTGTCCCCCATCAAACACTCCCAGGACAGGTACAGTACGGGGGGTTAGATACAGAGTAAAGCTCCCTCTACACTGTCCCCCATCAAACACATCCCCAGGACAGGTACAGTACGGGGGGTTAGATACAGAGTAAAGCTCCCTCTACACTGTCCCAGCTCTGGATGTTGTTGAATTGACCGGTTCAGCTTTTTCTACCCTCTCTTCCCGCAGACAGAATAATCCCAGTTTCGGCAGGTGGTGGAGGATCTGGAGTCGAACCCCATTTGCCAAAGGCTTTCACTCAAATCTTTTCTCATCCTCCCTTTCCAGAGAATCACCCGCCTCAAACTTCTCTTACAGGTATGTGCCTCTGACCGGGTGTGGGATCAGCTTAAACCAGCACAGGCCGGGAATGGAGCCTGGGCCTTTCCTGCTCCATGTGTGTGGGGCTCAGTAGCACACCGGGTATGGGATCAGGTTAACTGAAGCCCAGGCCGGGAATG
>NW_027141715.1:0-25849 GCF_036365525.1 Heterodontus francisci | reverse complement strand
ATAATCTTCACCAAGTGAGGACAAGTGGTTTAAAAGAAATTTAGATGGGTTGGAATTGAAATGAACATTTCATTCGGGCAATTATACTTAAGGGTAGACTTGTATTCCTCAGTCAATGCCCCTTGACCAAATAACCCAAGTTTATATATTTTTTGTCTCTAGATGTCGTTGGCTGCAAAATCAAGAAAGGTGTTTGACCCTAGTCTAGTAGTTGTTGGTTCTTCAGCATCACTGGAAGCAGATAATTCAAGTAAGCCCTGGGTGTCTTCGACTTTTTATGCACCATGATTTTTTTAATGTTGCATTGCAGTCACAAATTGACTTTTGTTTTTGTTAGCCTGCACAATAAATATCCTTCAAGACTCTAAATTTTATATTAAATATCTTCTGTAAAACGTAAGGTGCTTGCCAGATTTTAGTAATGAAATATTATAATTTGACTGCAGCTGTGCTTTCTCCAGTTATTCTGATTCATTAGGCAGCATTTGAAAATGTGTGAGCTGATGTGCTATATCAATGACATGATTTTTGTTTGTTTAATGCCTCCCAAGCTCAAGGACTATAACCATTGATTTGTCCCTTAACAGCATTTAACATAAACTCCGAAGAAATATCTTTAAGATTTGGTCTATTGCATCAGACAAACTAGAAAATGTCAGCCTATTTAAGGAGCATATGAATAGTTAATAATGTGTAAAAAAAAAAAAAAAAAAAAAATTTTCAGCCCATCAAGCTGAGCCTTCTGACCGAACGTCCCAGCTTGACAATGAGCAGCATTTGAAAACACTCTTAACGGCTTTGTATATTCTGTACACTGTTTTAACCATTTGAGTCTCGAGTTGTACCCTGGGTTCCTGTGACATATACTCAATTGGAAATCCTTCATGTAAAATGTCCAAGTAAACTATCTTGGGCAAAATTGTAATGACTGTCAAAGTTGAGGAGCTGTATCAGGAAAGATCTTCTAAATCCATGTGGGCTGTTAAAGTAGTGATATACATTATTTTTAGTCTTTTGTTCCTTTAATGTACTATGTACCTTCCATCACTGATGTCAATCCTCCAAAATCTGCAAATTGCTGTTTGTGGTGTTGATGTGCATCTCCAAAGAAATGGATTATCAGCACTGGACTTGATGACTTTTAATGCTGGCAAAATTGGTCTATATTTCAAATGTCATCATTTAGCAAGGCTCTCAGTTTGTTGTGTGGCGTATTTCCAATTCGAATGTTTTGTTTAACTTACCGGTGAGCTCATCTAGAATAGCCTTCCTGTGATTAAATTTCAAACAGTTTCTATTTGTTCTTTATTTTTCCTTTACTCGTCTTTGCCATGTTTGGCCAAAGGAACAGGCAGGCAACCTGCTCTGATGCTTTCACCAATAGTGCTTGGCGACTAGCTGCTGGGGAGTAAGATACTGAGGTTGCCTCCTCATTTTCCTTCACCGGCTTCTTGTGGGAAAGTGCCTTTGCTTAGTGCCTCACCTCAGTTGATGGCTGAGATGGGTAATTTGCAGTGTGGTGGACTGTGGACACAGGACTCTGTTCTGTTTTTCACTGGTACAACATGCTGGAGTGTTGGTATAGTGTGATATTGGGCAACCATGGTTATTGTCGTCAGTCATGGAAAATGTACTTCCCAAAAAAAAGCTGCATGTTTTTTACCTTCGTTTTTGGGCTGTGCATTGCTGTCAATGCTGGCATTTATTGCCTCTGCCTAGTTTCTCTTGATGTGGTGGTGGACCCTTTGAACCACTTTAGTCCATGTGGTGAAGTTTCTCCCTTAGTATTAGGTAGGGGGTTCCAGGAACTTGACCCAGTAACCATGGAGGGACAGTAATATATTTGTTGTGTGTGACTTTGAGGGGAGTTTGGAGGTGGTGATGTTTCCCACGCACCTGCCCGTTCCCTTTTAGGTGGTGGAAGTCTTGTGGTGATGGAGTAATGCAGCAAATTGCTTTGGTTAGGAGGAACTGTTTCTTAGAGGTGCTGTCAAATTCATTTTGTTTGTTCTGCACAAATGCCTCTGCTGAAGAAGAGATCTTGTATATTTGTCAACTGATTGAGACATGCCAGTTGTATTATGCTTAAATGAATGAATTAATTTTAATCTACATTTTTTTGGTTAGGGCACGATTATAGATCATACGCAGGACCAGTGATGGATTTGTAGATTCTAAACTTGCAATGTGCAGCTGTGTGATTTTATGAAATTTAGCTAAGTTCTGGAGGCAGCAACAATGACTAACTTGCTTTGCTTTTTGTCTAAATTTTCTGTATCTTGAATAATTCAAATCATGCTCTTTTGAAAGGGTCACAATATCTTGCTTCCTTTCAAGTATATGCAAATCTTCTTCCTTAGGTTCGCTGGAATCTGAAGAAGAGTTCTGTGATACAAAGGAAGAAGCTAACTTGCCGAGTAAACTAACAATGGCAGCGGGCGATGCACCGCTATATGAACTTCAGAAAGAGGATATTGAGAGTCTACACGAGGAGCTCACAGATCTCCAGCTGAAGTTTGAAGTTAAAGAGGTATAAAACATTTTCTGTATGTCAACATTGAAATCATTTATATTTCCATTACTTTTTTGTGCCCTCATTAAAAAATCTGCTTTTGTTTAAATATTGTTTTTGTGAATGAAATTATGGGTGATCTACAACAGATGATTTGACCACCGTTGGTTATGTTTCTTAATGTGAACGTGGTTCGAGTAGCATGGATTGTTTTGAGATGTAGCTGCTTGCTTTAAGGCATTTCTGTACATTCATCCTAGTCCCTGGCGCTGTGCACCATTCCTGGCTTGTAGGCTGGGAAGGAAAGCTGCTGGTATTGCTGTGAAACTAACCATAGGAAGTGCTGTGGGAAAAATATTGGCCTCTTCTCAACAACCTTCCATGTTAAAACCAAGAATTCAGTATGTGCAGTTGTTTAATGGATAGCGTTAATTTTTGTTGAGCGTTGGCGAATTACATCTTTAAACTCAGCATCATCTGTGTATGATCTATAATGAGAGAATATTGTTCCTGAGGTGGTTTTATTTAATGTTTGGTGGTTAGATTTTAATCCAAATCAAAAAGTACTTCTCCCTTTTCTACACACCAAGCACTTGCATTTTTACCTCAGTCGAGGGATCTGTTCTGAAATGGCAAATTACTTTGAATGTTGATGTCAACCAAATTCAAGGTTGTAGCTTTAATGTGAAGGCAATTAGGACCCAGCTTCCTATATGTTGCTGGGAGCTGCCTTAAGAGTACAGATGGATTTGAAGTCTGTGCTTATTGTAGTGAGTGAGTACTCTTTGTTGTATTGTGTTAAGTTGTTGAATAACAAGAAGCCCTTTGGTATCTTTCCTGCAGGTAGTTATTGAACTAACAAGGCAAGAAGACCAGGAGAAGCCATTGCTTGTTTTCAGTGTGTCTCAGTTGGGTACTGAAGTGAACATCAGAACATTTGATTTAACATCTACATCGTATTTGAAGAAAATAACCTTAGATTATTGTGAAGTTCCTGGTGAGTGCCTTGCCTTTTAAAACACTCCCAAGTTGGAAATTCTGATCATTTTCAGAATGTTTGGCAGTCTCAACTTTCCTATTTTAACAGTTTAAAAAGAAAAGAATTACAGCATTCCAATTTTTGAAAGATTTTCAACACTTTGCTGTAGAGGTGCTACCAATAACTATGACCACTTTGAAGAATACCTTCCCAGTAATATTTAACTCATTTTAACTTGAATTCTAAAATTAAAAGCACTCTCTGAAAAGCTTAAGTATCCTAATTTAACTACGTAACTTGAATATATAAACGTTGAATACTTCTTAACCTAGTGTGTGCATGATTATAACATGATGTGGTAGCATATGGTGTTCAAGTAGTGATTTGTCATGCTATGGAATGGTGAAGTTTTGGTTCACTTCTTTACATTGCTGAATTCTTTGCCTTGGCTGCATTGCTGTCAGGTTGTTCCAAGTGAAGATTGCGGACTTCCTTGGCAGTGGAGAGCAAAAGGAAGGAAAATCTGAGGGGCTTAGGTGGCTGTTCAGCGAGGATCTTGACTGATGCTTCACACAGTATTGACAGAAGCCTGGCTACATTTGCTTCACCCAACATTTTAGTTGCTGTTGTAGTCCAGGGAGATACCAAACAGTGAAAAGAGGTGTTAGTACAATCACCAAAAATGCTTCATGTAGCCTTGAGCCATTTTCCGCGCTCTATCCGGCATCGTCCAGCGTTAACAAGTCATAGAATTTTGCAGCACAGAAGGAGACAGTTCAGCCCGTTGCGCCCATGCTGGCTGTTTGAAAGAGCTGTCCAACTTAGTCTCACATCCCAATATTTCCCCATATCCTTGCAAATCAGTAGTCAAGTGCATGTCAGTTGCCTTTTTGAAAGTTCCTATGGAATCTGATTCCACTTTCCCTTCAGGTTACATGTTCCAGATCATCATAACCCTGTATGGAAAAAGTTACTCCTGATTTTCCCTCCTAGTTCTTTTGCCAGTTATTTTAAATCAATTTGCTAGAGGAAACACTTCATAACTTTGACTACCTCGATTGGGCCTTCCCTTAACTTTTTTTAAAATCCAAATCTCTTCATATAACTGAAGAATATAATATTAGATAAGAAATAGGAGTAGGAGCAGGCCATTCAGCCCTTTGTTCCTGCTGTGCCATTTATTAAGATCATGGGCTGATATTTGACCTCGACTCCACTTTTGCCGTCTGATCCTCATATCCCTTGATTCACTTAGAGTCTTTAAAAAGCTATCGATCTCTGCCTTGAAGTTCCTTATGCCTGGTATCATTCTGATAATGCTGAGCAGTTTTGTTTGACTGTTCTATAATGTGAGTTGTGGTGCACTCTGGGTTTTTTAGTTGCACAGGGAAAGGTTGGATACCACTAATTCCATGATTCATCCCTTACGTACAATTGCTAACAGGACTGGAACTCCCAAAGCCCAGGTGAAGTTTCAGGCTGTGGAACTCTGAGCTTAACCTGCAGTGTTTGGAATGAGTGGCATGATCCACACAGTAACATTTTGCAGTCATTTCTAGCATTTCAGTTATTTTTTTTTTCAGAATTGTGTAACTTGTAATGCTTTTAGTTGTATGAGCTGTCTGTAGTGGGGAAGAAAGATGGAAGCAAAACCAGTTTGAAATATTACTTGGATTGGTTGGTTTAGGGCCTGTTAGGAACCAATATAAGAACTTCACACGTGGTTTAATTAAGTAGATGTGTGTGGGAAAAAGATTGGTGTTGAGCAAGTGCCACAGCCTTCCATTAATAAATGATGTGTATGAACAATATACGCTAAAACTGAATTTGGTGGTTTTGTGTTCTTCAGATTACCAAAATCAGAAGCTGCATTTGATCAGTTGTACGGATACCGGAGGTTCAGATCTTCTGAAAGTGGAATATATTAAGGTTATTTTTTATTTCATCAAACTTGGCCTCTGTTGTGGTTTCAATCAGTTACAAGTATATTTTTACACAGAAAGTCAGCTGTAGCACGCTCTCCTCTGAGTCACAAGGTTCCAGGTTTCAGTTCCACTCCAGGGCTTGAGTAGAGAAATCCAGGCTGACGATCCATTGCAGTACTGAGGGAGTGCTGCACTGTCAGAAGTGCTATCTTTTGGAAGAGACATTAAACTTGGCGCTCCGGTTTCCTTCCACCTCCAAAAGACTGGCAGGTTGATAGGTAAATTGGCCATTGTAAATTGCCCCTAGTGTAGATAGGTGGTAGGAGAATGGTGGGGATGTGGTAGAGAATATGGGGTTAGTGTAGGGTTAGTATAAATGGGTGGTTGTTGGTCGGCACAGATTCGGTGGGCCGAAGGGCCTGGTTCAGTGCTGTATCTCTAAATAAATAAAATAAAATAAACTGAGGCTCTGTCTGCCTGCTCGAGTGGCTGTACAAGATCCTGTGGCACTATTTTGAAGGAGAGCAGGGGAGTTCTCTCCAATGTCCAGTCAATATTTATTCCTAAATCAACATCGTTGTGATCAGACTATCTGGTCATTATCACATTGTTGTTTGTGGGGTCTTGCTGTGTGCAAATTGGCTGCCCTGTTTCATACATTACAACAGTGGCTATGCTTCATTGGCTGTAAAGCGCTTTGGGACGTCGGGTGGTCATGAAAAGCGCTAAATAAATACAACCCTTTATGTTCCTTATGTTCATAGTCAGCATTTGCTATTTATTATGTAAGTACTGAAGTAAAATTAACTTAAATTTTTTTTTTTCAGGCTGATAAAAATGGACCTCATTTTAAAATGAATTACGACAGCACTGAACAAATGCTCAAGGTAAACACTTATTGTCAAAACTCTTTTTTGAAACTAGCTTGCAAACATGATGGCCAGCTGGAGGACACGGTTTAAATAGCAAGTCCTTGCAAAATTTGTTAATTAATAAAAGCCGTTAAGATTGACACTTCGAAATCTAGGCTAATGAGCTTTATTCACAATGAAATGGATTTTTCTAGTGCAAACCCCCCCCCCCCCCCCCATAAAACTTTATTTTTTTTTTAAATAAAAGGAAATGTCAACCCATTTCATTTTTTGGTGACGTAACATTGAAGTATTTTAGAGTTGTTGAAGGGCATTTGTCTTAATTTCTTAACCCACAGTGTAAATGCAATCTGTTTGAATAGCAGATGTCATAGGGAGTGATGTCCTAACCTTTGTAGGTTAAATCAGAATAGTGGTTAAATTAATCATTTTAATTGAATTCAGGACAAAAGGATGGCATTTATTTTCATGTATAATACATTAGTGGCATGAGCTCAGTAACCAGATGAAATGCCATCCCTTTGTATGGTCAATGAAAATCAGTTCTGTGAGCTCACAGACCATACAAAGGGATAGTATTTGATCTGTTCATACAAAAAACAGATTCCTGGAAGATACAGCACAGAATGAGGTCATTTGTACTATGAACTCTCAAATTAAACAAAGAGATGGAATTTGGCTTAGTTATCTTTAGGATAATGACGTTTGCTGTGTGAGATTACAATAACATTAAGGATACTTTCTGTTGTGTTTGTTTAAGGGAAAAAGTTTTTCATGTAATTTTTCAAGCTTTGACATTTACAGCACTCTCCTTCCAATAAAATGTCTTTGCATTTCATTATTAAATCCTTAAATACCCTACCCTACACCAAGCAATGATCTTGTTGCATTTAAAGTTCCAAGTATCGACTTGATGTGATTTGCTGCAAAATTCTTCATTTTGATCCAATTTTGTGATGTTGAAGATAAGTTTGTTTGAAAACTCCTGCATGAATTTCCAAGGAGGAGCAACATCTATCTGATGCGGTCCTCTTCATCTCCTGCTGCCAAGTGATTCAAATAATTTCAGTAGCTGTTCGGTTGAAAATGATCAGATGCTACAAGACTAACTGCACGTGTTAAACCTTGTGTTATCAACTGAAATGTATATGCTGCTCAGCACTAATCAGTACCCAAGTAATCATTGCAATACCACTCCAAAGTTATATAATGTTATGGCTTGGAAGTCACATTTTTAAGTGTAGTTTTGCTGTATGCAGTTAGTGGGGAATCATTTCAATTTTTATGATTAAAGGATTAACATTGTTCATAATTCCAAATTGATTAGAGCAAACCCATTTTAATTGAAGAAAGAAGCCAGTGTGCCTTTCGGCTGTGATACTTGTGATACCTTAATATCACCTCTTAATCATATTTGTCAAAATCCTTACTTGTTTCATGGTCTCAAAGGCATGTGTAACTGTGTTTGTGTGGCTGCTTGTTGAACTGAAAAGCTGTGTTCCTTCATTGTTATTGAATGAAACTTCTTCAACTTGGAACAGGATGAAGTTTCACACAGCCCAGTTGATGCTACAAAGTCCTTCTCATTACCATCTGGGGATAGATGCAAAAGTTGGGAGACCTGTCCCATGTACTAGTCAAGCAACAGTCTGACACAGTCATATTCAGAATACTACCTTTCAGCCAATATCCCAGACTCCTTCATCACTATACCTGAGGGTATCCTGTCCCACCGTCTGGGCAGACATGCCAGAAGCGGGGACATCGTGCTATGCAGTTTGGAGGAGTCCTCAACATTGACTCCTGACCCCATTAAGTGTCATGTCATCAGATCAAACGCAAGTAAGGATTCCCACCTACCACCCTCCCTCCATTGATGAATTAGCATTGCTAAATCAGGAGGTGGAAGGAAGAGCGTAACTTGGTGAAATTACAATCACCAGGCACCACTGAACAAACAGACGGAGCTGCGGGCTGACAAGTCGTCGGGTCCTGATGGACTTCATCCTGGGGTCTTAAAAGAGGTGGCTAATGAGGTAGTAGATGCGTTGGTAATTTTTCAAAATTTGCTAGATTCTGGAGAGGTTCCATCAGACTGGAAAGAAGTGGGAGAGGCAGAAAACTGGTAACTATAGGCCAGTTAGCTTTATGTCTGTCGTGGGGACTTAGAAAAACTCAAGGTAATTGGGAATAGTCAGCATGGTTTTGTGAAAGGGAAATCCTGTTTAACCAATTTATTGTAGTTCTTTGAAGGAGTGACATGCGCTTTGGATGAAGGGGAACCTGTTGACATACTGTACTTGGATTTTCAGAAGGCATTTGACAAGGTGCCACATAAAAGGTTATTGCGCAAAGTAGGAGCTCATGGTGTTGGAGGTAACATATTAGCATGGATGGAAGATTGGCTGGCTGACGGAAAACAGAGTATGCATAAATGGGTCCTTTTCTGATTGGCAGGATTTGACGAGTAGAGTCCCTCGGGTCTGTGCTGGGGCCTCAACATTTTACAATTTATATCATTGACTTAGATGAGGGAAGCGATAGCATGGTAGCTGAATTTGCAGATGAGACATAGATAGGTAGGAAAGTATGTTGTGAAGAGAACATGAGGTTGCAGACTGATATAGGTTGATTGAGTGGGCAAAAATCTGGCAGATGGAGTATAATGTGGGAAAATGTGAAGTTGTTCACTTTGGCAGGAAGAATAAAAAAGCAGAGTTATTTTTTTAAACCGAACGAATGCAGAATTCCGAGGTGCAGAGGGATCTAGGTGTTCTAATGCTCGAGTCACAAAAAGTTAGTCTGCAGCTACAGCTAGTAATAAAGAAGGTTCATGGAATGCTGTCCTTTATTACGCAAGGAATTGAAAATAAAAGTAAGGATGTTATGCTGCAGTTATACAGGGCATTGGTGAAACCACATTCGAATACTCTTGTGCAGTTTGGTCACATTTTAAGGAAGGATTTACCTAGCCATCCATCTGCTTCTGATCCTTAGTTTAGCAATGGAAGGAAATGTGAGCTGTGCTGGAAAATGGCACTTACTAATCTGCTCGCTGCCCATTTTGGGTTCCGCCAGGAATACTCTGCTCCAGACTTCATTACAGCCTTGGTCCAAACATGGACAAAAGAGTTGAATTCCAGAAGTGAGGTGAGAGTGACTGCCCTTGACATCAAGGCAGCATTTGACCAAATGTGGCATCAAAGAACCCTCACAAAATTGAAGTCAATGGGAATCAGGGGAAACTCTCCACTGGTTGGAGTTGTATCGAACACAAAGGTAGATGGTTGTGGTTGTTGGAAGCCAATCATCTCAGTCCCAGGACATGGTTGCAGCAGCTCCTCATGGTTATGCCCTCGGCCCAACCATCTTCAGCTGCTTCATTAGTGACTTTCCCTCCAACTCCAACAAGGGCCTAACCGCATACCTCCCCATGTTAGTCAGTGGCATTGCCATTACCAAATTACCATTGCTTTGAAAAAAATGAAATCAATAAAAGAGAAGACCACTGAAAATACTTCCTTCCTGCGTGGTATGGGCATCTTTTTTAAATTAATTCTTGGGATCAACATCCTATGGATTGTCATTGAGCAGAAACTGAATTGGATCAGTAACATCAGTGTCTGAGCTGTTAGAGGTATGCTGTGGTGAGTGACTTGCCAGACTCGCCAAAATCTCTCCGCAATCTGCAAAGCCCAGGATTGTGGTATAGTACTGTCTACATTAACTGACACTACTTTGAAGAACATTGACACCTCCAGGACAAAGCAGTCCACTTTGTGGATGCCTCATCCACTAGCTTAAATGTTGACCACCTCCACTACTGGTGTACCATGGCTACATTGACAGGAATCTGATGATCAAATTCCTGGAATATCCTTCCTAACCATATTGTCGATGTACCTTTGCATAGACTGCCGCAGTTCAAGAAGATCCACTAACACCTTCTCGAGAGCAACTAGGGATGGACAAAAACTGCTGGTTTTGCCGGTGGCACCCACATCCTGAGATTGCATTATAAAAAATATGCTTATACCATGCCTAAAGGAAATATTTTCATTGGTCTTTTCCTTCAAATTTTTTTTCAATGCAAAACTCCCCAAACGAACTCGCCTAGCTAAGGCTGGCAACATGGTGAGATGCTGTCTTTATTGTTTTCAGCCTGGGGCAGTGAATTATGATGATGGCAGTCAGCTTGGGTTCTGAGTATATCAAACAGCCCAGTGTTTTCTTCGGAGAGGTGATGGATGTTGAATTTTAGATCTGCACAGTTTAATATTTTTTCGTCTTACTGTCTCTCCATTTGAGAGATGGCCCTAATGGGAGGCCAGTCACCCTGCGGTAAGCTCCACTTAAAAAGCAGCTGCAACAAAAGAATGTAGGAAGGACGTAGTATTTTTTCATTCCGTATTTCATTTTTTCTGATTTCACTTCTCAACTATCCCTTGTAATCTCTGTCCCATCAGATGTTTGTGCTTTATTACTGGTGCACCTCCTAATGTTTAAATTTTAAATGCAACTTCAACCAGACTAATTAATAATGAATTGAATGTATGATTAAATGATTTTGATATAACACATGCTTGTTTAATTACTGATTCGTTTTGCTAAATCAGTATTGAGCTTTACTGCTGTTGCTTGTGCTCAGTAAAGATTCCTAATGGTTCTCTTTTCTTTCCCAACAGTTCTAACTCCTAACTGTGAAGTATAAATACATTTCTGTCTTCATTTCTATTGCCACTACCCTGGGGAGCTGCTGCGAACCTGACATCTGTCTCTGTTTCTTTTCTGGTTCTAAAATAACAGTTTCTCTCCTGGTTGCAAATGCACTTCCCTTTTTAATTTTTTTTAAAGATCTTCAGTAGCAGTTTCACAGAATGGCTCACGAGAATGATAGTTATATATTCTCCTCTGATTGTGGCTTTTAATGTTTTTGTACGAGTGACATGAATATATTTGACCAAGTCTGTAGATTACAAAAATAATTGCAAAAAGCAGAAAGCAAATGTGCATCCATATGTTCCAAAATCTAAAGTTTGATTGCAGTGCATTGCTGTAATCAGTTATAATCATCAGTAAATAGAGTGGGTCATATTTTTATTTTGTTTATCTACAGGTCACATTTTCTTCACTTAATTTTCTTCTGCATACAAAAGCTTTACTTTCAACTATCAATTTCCTGACAACAGTTGTCCCATCAGGGAACATGGGCTCTATTGATAAGGATCATGAAGCAAAGGCGCAAAAGCAGGACCAAGATAAAGGGGTTCCTACAAAAACAGGTACGTGGCATTGGCAGAACTTAATGTTGGGATTGTTTTTTATTGAACATACTCAATGCAAGTCCTTTTATAAATGTAGAGAGAAATCAGAATTAGCCAAGCTGTGCTTTCCAGATTCCCTTCTCCTTTCTAATGGCGGATAATATTTTAGCTGGCATTCCATAGTTTAATCCAGTTTGATTTAAAATGCTAAAATGCCATTTTTGTCGTCTTTATGGGTAACAAAGTCCAAGACCACCAGAATCAGTGTACCTCAATTTACCTCAAAAATGTTGCAAAAGGGAATTTGCTTTGGATCACTATTGAGATGTTTATTTTAATTATTTTAATTTTAATATGTGCTTTTCTCTCCTGAGGATAATCTCTAATCTTCTCCCCTTTTCTGGAGGTTATAACATGTTGAGGTAGTTCTAGGGCACTGGTGCTTGGGTAGATACTTTGCTTGTGATCTGGGGCAGTCAGAGGGGGCATGTTTTCCCTGTGGGCTGGAGAGAGCATCATAGCATAGCCCTGTTTGCATTTCCCTGTTTAACAGTGGATGCACTTCAGAAGTTAATCATTGGATGTGAAACATTTCGGCCATCTGGCGAATATGAAAAACATAATATAAATACAAGTTAGTTCTTTCTTGTGACTTGACTTCATTAGCACTATTTTTTGCTGCAGTTTTGAGTTAATATTTTGTCCAGGTTTTGAGTAAAGTTAATACTTAAGTGGTTATATTTGAACCTTTATCCCCTCAATTGACTGGGTTTTGAAAGTGTGATACCTCTGTGGAGACATTTTCAGGCCTAATGGCATATGTGCACGCTAGAGACCAATTTTAAAATTGGGTTTCTTTTTCAAATGAAATAATTGTGATGTGCAAACTAGCTGGGAAAATGAGGTGAGTTTGCAAACTATCTTTGATCCTTGCCTAGTCTTAACTCGTCATTAGATGAGTTCCTGTGTGATGAAAATGTTCAGCTGGCTGGCAGCTCCTCCTTCAATTTTAATTTCTGGGCCACCAGATTCCACTGGGACTCTATGATGTGATCAGAAAGTATGTAGAGTGGTGTAACAGCTAAAGCACCAACTAATACTGCTGCAACTTCTTGAGTATCAATTTGCTTGTACAATACCAGCATACATGCAACTTTAAAAAAGAAACAAAAAAAAATCATCACAAGGCGGACATCCTCCCGTTGAGGGTTGATATTTTCATAGCCCTTTTTAAAGGATGGAAATGTCAGCATTTTCGTCTTTGTGTGTGTCGTGTTCGGCTGATGCGAGTGTTGAACAATGAAAGTGCTGGGAATTGAACCTGTAGAACAATGTCATGTGCCCAGACTCTCCTCATGGAAGTGTAAACAATAAGAGGCAAACCAAGTTATTTCAAAGTATTCTCCTTGAAGGGTTTCTGACTACTTTAAAATATATAAACAGTGTCTTATATTGCTCAACTATTTCTGTCAGCTACAGGAATGAATGTCAGAATACATATAGATCATTTTCACCTACCTTCATTTTGAGTTCCCTCCAAAGTTAGTGTTCATTAACAATATTGTACCACAGAATTATTCCTTTCCTGTCTCAGACCCAGCAAGAGTTGGGGCCTATCAATAATTCTAGCTTGTCAGACAACAAACTGTGCTCCTTATTTTAATACCTGTAATAATCTTGCAACAAAAGAAAATCAGAGGCAAACTTTCACCAGCCACTGAGGTACCTTTCTATCCCTGTGAAAATAATATGATGATCTCTTTAACAAATCTTTATTTTGATATCTGCCCCAATTTATCTCAGATCACATTTTCCATATTGTGCGTGGAATTGAATCTAGAGTCAAATAACAAATATCTGTAAATTATATGTTCACCTATTCCCAACAGTACTTGAAGAAATAACTTTTTATCTGAAGTATTCGTACCATTGCATAATTTTGATTTGTAGCTATTGAGAAGTCATCTTAATATCTTGAACTCTTTTTGACAGTTTTGAAAAGCTCCAGAGATGCTGATTTGGTTGATTTCAAGATGTTTGCTGTGATGAATGCATTTAATGTGGCTGTGTGTGATGAGAAGTGCAGTATTGCAGACATTAGAGTACAAGGTAAGACTTGTGCTGAGTGAGAGCCAGCACTGTGTTTTATTCATTCTTCTTTGTCACTCTTCGAGTTTACAAACCTCCTCATAGGATTTGACTGCTGTCATTTTTGTTTGCATTGGAATGCTGACCTGTAACATAGGCCAGCAGAATCATCTGCTTTGTTCCAGAAACAACTTTGATTCTGATTTATTTCCAATTTTTTAAGAAAAAACTAAATTGCAGAAGTGTCACTTGAAATACTTAAATTGTTTGGGAACCTAATTTCTAAAATACATGTACTTTCATTATTAAGTAGTGAATAGAATCTATTTTTTTAAAAACTATGTTAACTGGCTGAAATTATACAATAGTCAAACACCTTTCCATAGGCATCACCTGCCAACCACTCCTTCGTGCCCAACATCCTACTCAGGATCTCTTTTTTTGCCAAGGTTGATAGCAGCCCATAGCACAACCTTTCCTTCAGTTTCCAAGCAAGATGCTTCTAGTACATTTCAGTAACTTTCACGTTGATTATTCCCACAAGTATAACAGTCTCATTTCCTGCTCCTTGTACCAGCTTATCTGACATCATCTCATTGTCCCTTATTTTTACCAATGACAGAGGAATTATTGTCCAAAAATCACATTGTCAAATTTTCTTAGCGTTATTTCCCTTCTTTCTTCCACCACCTACTTTCACAGTTGAACTTTGCTATCACATTGACTGAAGTTTCCTGTCCTGTTAACTCCATTTCTTGTCTCACATCTTGTCCTTACTGCTGTCCGCTCAGTGTCTATCTGCTGGGTTCTTTCATCATTTCCTGAACAGGCACTTGATGCCAAGGTTGCTGGTAGAGATCGGCAATGGGTACATATAGCGACTTTCCTGTCCCTAACCAATGCCCATTGAGTCTACTTATAGTACCTTTACCATCACTGAGATCAACTAACTCAGTGGAGTCTATGGATCAAACCTGGGAACATTTGTGATTTATATAGTTCGTAACCAGCTGTACCATTGAGTCAACTATCCTTGAGAAGGAGGAGAAGTTTCTTCACTACAAATAATTGTGAATGTTTGGAATTCTCTACTCTAGGTAGCTGTGAATGCTCAGTCGTTGAATATATTCAAGACAGAGATAACTAGACTTTTTGGATACAAAGGGAATTAAGCGATGAGATAGTGTGGGAAGATAGAGTTGAGGTATCCAATCAATCATGATTGTATTAAATGGGGGAGCAGGCTCAAAGGGCCGAATGGCCTACGCCTGCTCCTGTTTGTTAACTCAGCAGACAGTGCTTACAAAAACTTTGCCTGACTTATGCAGTCGTAAAACACGTGTAGATCTTGCTCCTTTTCGTGCATTGAGAATGAAGCAGACAATTGCAGAGCACAAGCTCTCACTGGTCAGACTTCTCTGTGGAAGGAAGTAATACTTTTGAGATTGGACCTCAAGGTTTACTGTGAAAATGTTGCTCCAATTTTCTACTATGCTTGTAATTTTTTTTTGCTAAGTTAACACTAGGTTGAACAACACTGTCAATTTGAACAGAAGAAAAACAGATTAAACGCGGTTGGCTAAAGGGACTTGGGGATTAGAATAATTTATCGACACTTATTAGATCAAGTTGCTTAAAACTGGTTCGCAGATATTCATGCTTCAGTTGTTGAAACAAATTCTTAAGTGGAAGAGAAAATGGAAGTGAAGAAAGCTGGCAATGTGCACAGTGAGTTGTGTGCATTGTAAAATATAAATAGGTGTGATAGCAGTGGACCACTGCCGTGGGGCTTGTTAACAAACTATGGGGGTGATGGAAGGAATGGTAGGAGTGGTTCATGTTGCAACAAAAAAAGTTGCTTAGTGCAGGCATCAGCATGAAAAAGCAAAAAGTAGCTGTTCGGGCAACAGTTGATTTAAGATACAGATAGTGGTAAGAAGAGTGAAATAAAAACAAGAAATGCTGGAACCACTCAGCTCGTCTGGCAGCATCTGTGGAAAGAGAAGCAGAGTTAACGTTTCGGGTCAGTGACCCTTCTTCAGACCTGCTGAGTGGTTCCAGCATTTCTTGTTTTTGTTTCAGGTTTCCAGCATCCTCAGTATTTTGCTTTTATTTTAGTAAGAAGAGTGAGTAACATAGGTTTCAAGTACTGGGTAACACTGCGAGCCTGAGAACAAGTGAGGAGGAATCTGAATAATTTAGTGGAATAAGAACAAACGTAGTGGAGAGAGGAATGATTTATAGTGATGAGGGATTCAGGGAGAACACTTAGATATGGTTTCTTTTGTGACCGGGATAAAACAAATGGAAGTGTAAAGATAGGATCTGAACTGGCAAATGTGCATGAAGATGCTTCCTGATGCAATGCATTAGTGAACCCACTGGAGAATTCCGGCAAGACTTAACCTGACAACCAGGATGGCCTCCGTCATTTGTTATCCCTTGGAGGAATAACCTGATATGATCAAAGTTTGAGCTTGAGCAATTGATGGTAGCAAGGACAGGGACAGAGGCCTGTGGTTAGAAGAAAGCAGCCTGTAATTGGATGGTGGACAAACTGAAAGAAATTAAGTAGGGATCGTTGCTGAGATAACTTAGTTGAGGAAAAATTTGTTTAAAACTAAATGGTGCAAAGCAAATATATAATGAAGAGTAACAAGTATAAAGTTTTAAATTAAGGCCTTCAAATGGATAACAGAAATTAAGTGGAGATCAGAAAGAAAAGCAGTCATGCCAACAGGAGCAGGGAGGGAATTTCCTGAGGAATACTAGAAAATATTAAAGATAATGTATTTGATGAGTTAAAAGAATTGGAGATGAATGAACCCCCTGGGCCAGGTGGGAAATATCTGAAAGAGAGCAGAGAGTAAGCAAATTAGACACTGGCTACAGTAGTAACTAGCTTATTGAGTACTGGAGTGGCTCAGCAGGATGGGAAGCTAGAAAATGTACTTCAAGAGGGGCAGAAGTAAAAACCCAGCTAATGAAAAACCATTAGCCTTAAACCAGCACTTGGTAAAATATATAGACTGCATTGAGAAGTTTGAAGAGGTACCTCTATAATTCTTCTTCTTCTTTTGGGCCTCCTTATCTCGAGAGACAATGGATACGCGCCTGGAGGTGGTCAGTGGTTTGTGAAGCAGCGCCTGGAGTGGCTATAAAGGCCAATTCTGGAGTGACAGGCTCTTCCACAGGTGCTGCAGAGAAATTTGTTTGTTGGGGCTGTTGCACAGTTGGCTCTCCCCTTGCGCCTCTGTCTTTTTTCCTGCCAACTACTAAGTCTCTTCGACTCGCCACAATTTAGCCCTGTCTTTATGGCTGCCCGCCAGCTCTGGCGAATGCTGGCAACTGACTCCCACAACTTGTGATCAATGTCACACGATTTCATGTCGCGTTTGCAGACGTCTTTATAAACGGAGACATTGGACGGCCGGTGGGTCTGATACCAGTGGCGAGCTCGCTGTACAATGTGTCTTTGGGATGCCATCTTCCATCGAGCAACAGGGACCTGCAGCGACAAGGCCTGTACACTCGGACTTTTGTGTTCCGTGTCAGTGCGCCATTTTCCGCAAGTCGGACTAGCAGTGGAAGTGTTTGTGGGTTGGTGTTTGGTGGGGTGTTGATTTCTGCATCTAGAGAGACAGGTTACTGGTGATAGTTGAGCCTAGGTAGGTGAACTCTTGAACCACTTCCAGAGCGTGGTCGCCAATATTGATGGATGGAGCACATTTCTGACATCTGCCCATGATGTTCGTTTTCTTGAGGCTGTGGTGTAGGCCAATGTGCATTGCAGGCAGACGCAAACCTGTCGATGAGACTCTGCAGGCATTCTTCAGTGTGAGATGTTAAAGCAGCATCGTCAGCAAAGAGGAGTTCTCTGATGAGGACTTTCCGTACTTTGGACTTCGCTCTTAGACGGGCAAGGTTGAACAACCTGCCCCCTGATCTTGTGTGGAGGAAAATTCCTTCTTCAGAGGATTTGAACGCATGTGAAAGCAGCAGGGAGAAGAAAATCCCAAAAAGTGTGGGTGCGAGAACACAGCCCTGTTTCACACCACTCAGGATAGGAAAGGGCTCTGATGAGGAGCCACCATGTTGAATTGTGCCTTTCATATTGTCATGGAATGAGGTGATGATACTTAGT
The DNA here is from genome assembly GCF_036365525.1 of Heterodontus francisci. Taxonomy (NCBI): domain Eukaryota; kingdom Metazoa; phylum Chordata; class Chondrichthyes; order Heterodontiformes; family Heterodontidae; genus Heterodontus; species Heterodontus francisci. The sequence continues at coordinate 8,065 of NW_027141715.1, read as the reverse complement.
AGCTTTGGTGGACATCCGATCTTTTCTAGTAATCTGAAGAGACCACGTCTGCTGACGAGGTCAAAGGCTTTGGTGAGATCAATGAAAGCAATGTAGAGGGGCATCTGTTGTTCACGGCATTTCTCCTGTATCTGACGAAGGGAGAACAGCATGTCAATAGTCGATCTCTCTGCACGAAAGCCACACTGTGCCTCAGGGTAGACGCGCTCGGCCAGCTTCTGGAGCCTGTTCAGAGCGACTCGAGCAAAGACTTTCCCCACTATGCTGAGCAGGGAGATTCCACGGTAGTTGTTGCAGTCACCGCGGTCACCTTTGTTTTTATAGAGGGTGATGATGTTGGCATCGCGCATGTCCTGGGGTACTGCTCCCTCGTCCCAGCACAGGCATAGCAGTTCATGTAGTGCTGAGAGTATAGCAGGCTTGGCACTCTTGATTATTTCAGGGGTAATGCTGTCCTTCCCAGGGGCTTTTCCGCTGGCTAGGGAATCAATGGCATCACTGAGTTCCAATTTGGTTGGCTGTATGTCCAGCTCATCCATGACTGGTAGAGGCTGGGCTGCATTGAGGGCAGTCTCAGTGACAGCATTCTCCCTGGAGTACAGTTCTAGGTAGTGCTCAACCCAGCGGTCCATCTGTTTGCGTTGGTCAGTGATTATGTCCCCCGATTTAGATTTGAGGGGGGTGATCTTCTTGATGGTTGGCCCAAGAGCTCTCTTCATGCCATCATACATTCCTCTGATGTTTCCGGTGTCTGAGGCCAGCTGAATATGACTGCATAGGTGTTGCCAGTAGTCGTTTGCGCAACGCCTAGCTGTTCTTTGTGCAGTACTTCTGGCTGCTTTAAGTGCTGCGGATGTTAAATCGCTGGGGGCTTTCTTGTAGTTCAAAAGTGCAATGCGCTTAGCGGCTATGACAGGTTCCAGCTCTTCATTATGAGATTGAAACCAGTCTGCATTTCTCTTCGCACTTTTGCCGTAGGTGGTCAAAGCTGACTCATAGATGGCGTCTCTGATGTGGGCCCACTTGGTCTCAGCATCCCCTGTGGGAGTGTTTTGAAGGGCTGTTACAAGTGAATTTAGAAATTTTTGTAACAGCTGTGGGTGAGAAATTCTGCTCGTGTTGATGCGCGGATGGCCCTTCTGCTTGGAATGATGCAACTTCTTTGGTCTGAGTCTAACCTTGCTGCACACCAGGGAGTGGTCGGTGTCGCAGTCCGCACTGTGGAAGCTGCGTGTGATTTGAACACTGTTTAAGGCGGCTCGCCTTGTGACAATGAGGTCTAGCTGGTGCCAACGACGTGATCTTGGGTGCCTCCATGAAACCTGGTGACAGGGTTTAGTGTGAAAGAACGAGTTGGTGATGCAGAGGTTATGATAGGTACACAACTCAAGCAGTCTCTGCCCGTTCTCATTCATCCTTCCAACGCCATAGCGCCCAAGGCAGGAGGGCCATGAGTCATGGTCGGCCCCAACCCTGGCATTAAAGTCCCCCAGCAGGAATAGGTGTTCGGTGTTGGGGATGCTGCTAATGATGTTATGGAGTTGTTCATAGAACTGGTCTTTAGCTTCAGGTGCGGAGCAGAGTGTTGGAGCATAGATGCTGAGTAGGTGTACTGGACCAGAGGTGGTGAGCAGTCGGATGGACAGTATGCGTTCTGAGCCATTTGAGGGAGGCTCTATCATGCTGAGCAAGGAGTTTCTGATGGCGAAGCCCACTCCATGCTGTCTTGGTTCTTCAGGATCCCTGCCCTGCCAGAAGAAGGTGTAGTCTTGCTCTGCTAGAGAGCCACTCGCGGGGAGGCGAGTCTCCTGAAGTGCTGCAATGTCCACATTGAATCTACTGAGCTCGTTGTTAATGATGGCGGTCTTCCGAGAATCGTTGATTTGTGTAAGGTCTTCCGATAGGCCAGGACACATAGTTCTGACGTTCCAGCTTGCAAAGCGAAGGGCTGGTACCTTCTTTCCTTTTTTCATGTTGTTTGGTGCGGTGTATCAGTCCACCTTTCGGGCAATGACCCTGAGCTCCAAGCACCCATTAAAGCAGGCAGACTGTGGCGGGACAGAACCTTATTGACCGGGGGCTGCCCGGTTTGAGGCGGGCGGTATGAATAAGTAGTATAAGAAGATAAGAAATGGGAGCAACAGTAGGCCATTCACCCTTTGAGCCTGCTCTGCCATTCACCCTTTGAGCCTGCTCTACCATTCAACAAAAATATGGCTGATCTTTTACGTCAAATTCACCTTCCTGCACTATTCCCATATCCCTTAGTTCCCACAGTATCAAAAAATCTGATCAATCTCTGACTTGAATACACTCAACACCTGAGCATCCGCAGCTCTTTGGGATAGACGATTCCAAAGGCTCAATACCCTTTGAGGGAAGAAATTTCATTTTCTCTCAGTTCTAAATGGCTAACATCTTATTCTGAGGCTATGACCCCTCTTTCTTGACTCCCAGCCAGGGCAAACAAGCTTCCAGCATCTACCATGTCAAGCCCCTTAAGAACTTTTATGTTTCAATTGCTCTGTTGTATGTGCATGTTGTAGTCTTCCATCTTGGCAAAAATGTAAATGTCTTCACTACATCAGATAGCTTGGAAGTAAATGACAAGAATCTGTGCTGGACTGGCCACTTAAATACTGTAGCTACAACAGCAGAGACTCCGTATTCTTCAGCGAGTAACTCACCTAAGCTGCTGAAGCCTTTCCAGCATCTACAAGGCACAACTCAGAAGTGTGATGGAATACATCCCACTTGCCTGGATGAGTACAGCTCCTGCAACGCTCAGGAAGCTTAATGCTGTCCAGGACAAAGCAGCCAGCTTGATTGCCACCCTATTTACCACCTTTAAATATTCACTCCCTCCACTGCCAGTTGCAGTAATGTGTACCGTCGACAAGATGCACCGCTGTAACTTGCTAAGGCTTCTTCGACAGCATCTCCCAAATACTCAATCTCTAGGACAAGGGCAGTATTGACCTCAGGTCACGCACCATCCTGACTCTTCATTGTCACGGAGTCAAAATCCTGGGACTCCCTACCTGATGTCACTGTGGCAGTCCCTTCACCGCACAGACTGCGATGGTTTAAGAAGGCAGCTCACCACCAACTTCTCAAGTACAGTTTGGGTTGGGCAGTAAATGCTGGTGTTACCAGTGATGCGCACATGTCATGAATAAAGCATTTTACGTTTTTTGGCATCTGTTCACTTTGTGGAATTCAAGGGCCGTTTAATCGCTTTGGTGATTTGGAAAAAAAAATTTGCTTTTTGCAACCAAGAAAAATGATCAAGGGTGCAGTTCCCTCAATGTTTTGTGCATGGTGGAATATATATTGGTAAGAAAGCCTTTGAGTAGCCAGGTTTCCCATTGTTGTAAAATCCACTGCAGGAATCTATAGATGTCTGGAAATATGTCAAGACATCTTGCTGAAAACTTTCATTCAGCAATGGTTCCCAATCCAAGTTTGAGAAACTTAGGGATGGAGTATAAATGAGTTTAAAATTATACCGACATGAAATAATTGACCTCCTGAGAATTTGTTATCCCCGTTTGTTAAATAGGCAAAATAATGCTGGTTTCCCTTTGAGCACAATTGGCTCTCATATACCCACATAACAGCGATGGCACTGGAAAAAGTAATAGGATGTGCTTTGGGACATCCCAGACACACAGTTGTGTTAAGGTGCTATATAAATTCAAGTTCTTTATATTTATCACTTTCATACTGTATTAGGACTTGGTGTTAATGCAAGTTTTGAAATGTATAATGAAGGGTGTGACCCAAAATTTTATGCATGCCTCCATTTATTAACCTCATTTCACCCAAATGAATGTTACTATTTATTATTGAATTTTTTTTTTAATCATACAGGTTTGGATGCGTCTGTTTCAATGCAGTCAAAGCAGACTGAAGTTTTTGCCAGACTTCGGGATATCATTGTTACAGATGTTGACTCAAAGACTCTACATAAAAAGGTAATTTGTTACAGATGTACTGATGTCATCTTTGGGTGAGTATCTGAATTCATGTGTGTGCTGTACAGCAGGAAATGGTACAGCAGGAAATGCACCATGAAGCTAACTGCACATTTGTGCCAAATTCTGTTTGTTAGGAAATGGAAAACCAGAACCTGCTGTAATACAGTATTTTATTGCCTCATACAGCACCATAGAAGCAGAAGAAGCCTTACCATGTACCCAATAGCAATTGTTCAAGTTTCTTTCTTGTATAAAATAGTTAATCTTAACTTTATACAGAGTGAGTGGATACGTTCACACTTTGTGCAACATGTAAGGCACTTACCACATGCTTGTTAAGTTTACAGATGGGCATCCGTGCTTCCATTCTCTTCTCTTTTACGTGCCAAATCTGCTCTTCACTTTTTTTTGTGGGTCTGCAATTGCCACTCCTTGCTTGTTATTTGCTCTCTGGATGAGAGTGTCACCAGGAAGGCTGTATTTATTGCCCATCCTGAGAAAGTGGTGTTAAGTAGCCGCCTTGATCTGTTATGTTCCTTGTACTGATGGGATAAAAGGGGCAGTGGCAGCATGGATACAGAATTGGATAAGGCATAGAAAGCAGGGTTGTGGTGAATGGCTGTTTCTTGGATTGGAGGGAGGTACACAGTGGATTTTCACAACGTGCAGCACCTTGGGGCAGCTTACTACGTTACAGGTGCTCTATTAATAGAAGCTATCGTTCAGTACAACGCTCACTGCTGTTTTTGGTGTGCAGTAATGACTTGGACTTGCAGGTACAGGGCACAATTTCAAAGTTTGCAGATGACATGAAACTTGGAAGTGTAGTGAGGAAGATGGTAATAGATTTCAAGAGGGCATGGACAAACTGGTGGAATGGGCAGAAACATGGCAGATGAAATTCACTGCAAAAAAAAGTGAGTGATGCATTTTGGCAGGAAGAATGTGCAGAGATAGCGCATGCTAAATGGTACAATGTTAAGGTGGTGCAAGAACAGAGACACCTTTGGATGGTTGAGCACCAGTCTTTGAAGATGGCAAGACGGCTTAACAAATCAGTTAATAAAGTGTATGGGATCCTGGGCTTTATACATTGAGATAAAGATTACAAAAGCCAGGAAGTTATGTTAAAACTATACAAAACACTAGTTGGGCTCCAGCTGGAGTATTGCCCCCAATTCTGGGCATCACACTTGAGCAAGGCTTTGGAGAGGGTACAGAAGAGTTTTACTAGAATGGTTTCAGGGATTACAGTTATGTGGATAGGTTGGAGAAGCTGAGGCTGCTCTCCTTGGAGCAGAGAAGGGTAGGAGGAGATTTGATAGAGATGTTTAAAATCATGAAGGGTTTAAATAGAGGAAAAAGAGAGTAACTGTTTCCAGTGGCAGGAGGGTTGCTAACCAGAGGGCACAGATTTAATGTGATTGGCAAAAGAACCAGAGGCAGCATGAGAGAATTTCTTTACAACTAATAGTTGGTATTTGGAATAAGTTACTTGAATTTGTATCCACCAACATATCAATAGCCTACAAAGGGAATTTGTACATATTTGAAGGAAAAAAAATTGTAGGGATATGGAGGAAAGAGCAGAGGAGTGGGACTAACTGGATTGCTGCTTGAAAGAGCTGGTGCAGACTTGATGGGCCAAATGATCTCCTTTGCTGTTTTATGATTGTGTGTTGTTCCAATGATGGCATTGCAGCATTTTCATTCAGTGCAGGTGAGGGAACGATGATGCATGTCCAAGTTAGGATGTTGTGAGACTTATCCTTTGTGGTCAAGGTTGTAGGACTGCGAGGTCCTGTTGTTTCTGCAGTGTATTGTGTAGGTTATAAATACTGCAGCCACAGTGCACTGGTGATGGAAGGGGAGACATTGAATCTTGTAGCAGGGGCACTGATCAAATGAACTCCACTGTTCTGGATGATGTGGAGTTTCTTGAGTGTTGTAACTGCACCCATCCAGGCAAGTGATGTAAATTCCTGAGTTGAACCTTGCATATGATGGAGCAGGTTTGATGTGCGTGGATCATCACAAAATACCAGACCTTTACCCTGCTTTGTAGCCATGTTGTTGAGGTTGCCGATCCAGTTCAGCTTCTGGTAAGTGGTGACTGTGAAGGAGCTGGCTGTGGGGGTCTCCGATAGTGGTGCTGTTGAAGGTCAGGGAAGGGTTCGGCCGTTCTTGGACACGGTCCTTGCCTTGCACTGATGTGGACTGGTGTGGCATGAATAACCCAAACCTGGATGTTTTATTTATTTTATTTATAGATACAGCACTGAAACAGGTCCTTCGGCCCACCGAGTTTGTGCCGACCAAGAACCACCCATTTATACTAAACCTACAGTAATCCCATATTCCATACCACCTACCTACACTAGGGGCAGTTTACAATGGCCAATTTACCTATCACCTGCACGTCTTTGGTGGTGGGAGGAAACCGGAGCACCCGGCGAAAACCCACGCAGTCACAGGGAGAACTTGCAAACTCCTCACAGGCAGTACCCAGAATTGAACCCGGGTCCCTGGAGCTGTGAGGCTGCGGTGCTAACCACTGCGCCACTGTGCCGCACATATTGTTGTTCAGGTCTTGCTGTTGGTAGGCATGAGTTACTTTATCAAGCTCAGTACTAGAATTGTCTGTAAACAGCTTCCCCTCCTTATTAAACGAGCACAATTTTAAAAGCACTGTTACCTTTTTTTGAGGTAATTCTCTTTCCTTGCTTTGAATAATTGTGCTTAAAAGTCAGTACCAAACATGCACCCAATGCACATTCCTGTAATGATTTTCATAATTTGTATGATTTTAATTTTACAACGTTGGAATATATTTCAAACTGTCCTCAAAGCAATACAGAAAGTTGTTAAATAAAATTGTTTAAAGCTCCTGATCTACTGATTCTGTCCTCCTCCCTGGCCACAGTTTTGTGCTGAACAGACTCTTGTAATCTCGGCATCGTATTAGACGAGGAGCTGAGCTTCTGACGTATCCTCTCTGTCACAAAGGCAGCCTATTTTCACCTCCACAATGTTGTCCGTCAGCATTTCTGCCTTTGTCCATCTGTTGCTGAAACCCTTATCTCTGCTTTTGTTGTCTCTACGCTGGAGTACCCCAGTGCCCCCAAGATCAGCCTCCTATCTTCCACCCTCCATGAACTTGAGCTCATCTAAAACTACACTACCCCTATCCTAACTCGCATCAAGCCCTATTTTCCTGTTATTACTGGACTCGCTGACCTATATTGGCTCCTGATCCACCAATGCATCAGTTTTAAAATTATTCTTCTCCTGTTCAAAGTCCTCCATGGCTTGGACCCTCTCAATCTCTGTATTCACCTCCAGCCCTACAACCTTTCTGGAACTCAGCATTCTGACAATGCTGACCTTTTACGCATCCCCCTGCTACTTTTGCCCCACTTGGTGGCTGTACATTTAGCTGTCTCGGCCCTAAGTCTGAAATTCCCTCCCTAAACCTCTATACCTCTCTTCTCCTCTAAGGCGCTCCTTACAACAAACCTCTTTGAACAAGTATATTGTCACTTGTCCTTTTGTCTCCTTTGGCTCGGTGTCAACTGTTCCATGATTACGCTTCTGTGAAGCACTTTGGGACATATTACTATGTTTAAAAATACTATATAAATGCAAGTTGCTATCGTTGTAGTTGAGCTGAGTGCAGTGTTCACATCGTTAATAGAAAACAGGATTTATAAAAAAAAACAAAATAAGCAACAAAAATCAGTAAAGCAGACATGCCAACTCTCCTAAATTTATTTAGAGAGATGCAGTTTCTTAGTAAAGTTAAGCCTCACTCATGATCTAGCGAGAAGCAAGAAATCTTGGATTTTTCACAGGCATTCAAAAATATGCCTTTTGTAGGCTGCTACATGTTATATTCTGGAAAGCCAGTTGATGAAGGATGGACCTGGAGCCAATCTTTACTCAGTTTTACATTTATTTAAAGTGAAACATTACAAGCATGTACCTACCTCTTAACTACATCACAGCTTCCATAAGGGTGTCTCTATTTGTGCTCAGGTGAAACCCAAGTTTATGCCCACCACCTGCATACAATTAAACACAATTGA
>NW_027141713.1:0-97920 GCF_036365525.1 Heterodontus francisci | reverse complement strand
TCCACTCCCCGTCCACACTCCCCGTCCCCACTCCCCGTACCCACACCCCGTCCCCACACCCCGTCCCCACTCCCCCACTCCCCGTCCCCACTCCCCACTTCCCCACTCCCCGTCCCCACTCCCCCACTCCCCATCCCCACTCCCCACTCCCTACTCCTCTCTCCTCACTCCTCACTCCCCACTCCCCCGTCCCCACGCCACGTCCCCACGCCATGTCCCCACCCCCCCGTCCCCACCCCCCGTCCCACCCCCCCGTCCCCTCTAACCGTCCCCACTCCCCGTCCCCACTCCCCGTCCCCACCCGCCGTCCCCACCACCCGTCCCCACCCCCCATCCCCACCCCCCGTCTCCACACCCCGTCTCCACCCCCCGTCTCCACCCCCCCCGTCTCCACCCCCCGTCTCCACCCCACGTCTCCACCCCCCCGTCCCCACTCCCCGTCCCCACTCCCCGCCCCCACTCCCCGCTCCCACTCCCCGCTCCCACTCCCCGCTCCCACTCCCCGCTCCCCACTCCCCGTCCCCACTCCCCGTCCCCACTCCCCGTCCCCACTCCCCGCCCCCACTAACCGTCCCCACTAACCGTCCCCACTCCCCGTCCCCACTCCCCGTCCCCTCTCCCCGTCCCCACTCCCCGTAGCCACTAACCATCCCCACTAACCGTCCCCACTCCCCGTCCCCACTCGCCGTCCCCTCTCCCCGTCCCCACTCCCCCGTAGCCACTCACCGTCCCCACTCTCCGTCCACACTCTCCGTCCCCACTCTCCGTCCACACTCTCCGTCCCCACTCCGTCCCCACGCCCCGTCCCCACGCCCCGTCCACACGACCCGTCCCCACGCCCAGTCCCCACGCCCCGTCCCCACTCCCCGTCCCCACTCGCCGTCCCCACTCGCGGTCCCCACGCCCCGTCCCCACGCCCCGTCCCCACGCCCCGTTCCCACACACCCGTCCCCACGCCCCGTCCCCACGCCCGGTCCCCACGCCCCGTCCCACGCCCCATCCCCACTCCCCGTTCCCTACTCCCCGTCCCCACTCCCCTCTCCCCACACCCCTCGCCCCACTCCCTCTTTTCACTCCCCACTCCCCCTCTCCCCGTCCCCACTCCCGTCCCCACTCCCCGTCCCCACTCCCCGTCTCACTCCCCGTCCCCACTCCCCGTCCCCACTCCCCGTCCCCACAACCCGTCCCCACAACCCGTCCCCACAACCCGTCCCCACAACCCCGTCCCCACACCCCGTCCCCACTCCCCACTCCCCGTCCCCACTCCCCGTCCCCACTCCCCCGTCCACACTCCCGTCCCCACTCCCCGTTCCCACTCAATGTAGCCACTCCCCGTCACCACTCCCCGTCCCCACAACCCGTCCCCACACCCCGTCCCCACACCCCGTCACCACACCCCACTCCCCACTCCCCATCCCCACTCCCCACTCCCCCACTCCCCACTCCTCACTCCTCACTCCCCACTCCCCACTCCCCGTCCCCACGCCCCGTCCCCACGCCACGTCCCCACGCCACGTCCCCACCCCCCGTCCCCACCCCCGTCCCCAACCCCCGTCCCCACCCCCGTCCCCACCCCCCGTCCCCACCCCCCGTCCCCACCCCCGTCCCCACTCCCCCGTCCCCACTCTCCGTCCCCACTCTCCGTCCCCACTCCCCGTCCCCACGCCCCGTCCCCACTCACCGTCCCCACTCCCCGTCCCCACTCCCCGCCCCCACTCCCCCGCCCCCACTAACCGTCCCCACTAACCGTCCCCGCTCTCCGTCCCCACTCTCCGTCCCCACTCTCCGTCCCCACTCACGGTCCCCCACTCAATGTAGCCACTGCCCATCCCCACTTGCCCGTCCCCAATCCTCGTCCCCACTCCCCGTCCCCGCTCCCCGTCCCCGCTCCCCGTCCCCTCTCCCCGTCCCCTCTCCCCGTCCCCACTCCCCGTAGCCACTCACCGTCCCCACTCTCCGTCCCCACTCTCCGTCCACACTCTCCATCCCCACTCTCCGTCCACACTCTCCGTCCACACTCTCCATCCCCACGCCCCGTCCCCACGCCCCGTCCCCACGCCCCGTCCCACGCCCCGTTACCACGCCCCGTCCCCACTCGCCGTCCCCACTCGCCGTCCCCACTCGCCGTCCCCACGCCCCGTCCCCACGCCCCGTCCCCACGCCCCGTCCCCACGCCCGTCCCCACGCGCCGTTCCCCACTCGCCGTTCCCCACCTCCCCGTCCCCACTCCCCGTCCCCACTCCCCTCTCCCCACACCCCTCTCCCCACTCCCCTCTCCCCACTCCCCACTCCCCGTCCCCACTCCCCGTCCCCACTCCCCGCCCCCACTAACCCTCCCCACTAACCGTCCCCACTAACCGTCCCCACTAACCGTCCCCACTCCCCGTCCCCACACCCCGTCCCCACTCCCCGTCCCCACTCCCCGCCCCCACTCCCCGCTCCCACTCCCCGCTCCCACTCCCCGTCCTCACTCCCCGTAGCCACTCACCGTCCCCATTCTCCGTCCCCACTCTCCGTCCACACTCTCCGTCCCACTCTCCGTCCCCACTCTCCGTCCCCACTCTCCGTCCACACTCTCCGTCCACACTCTCCGTCCCCACTCTCCGTCCCCACTCTCCATCCACACTCTCCATCCACACTCTCCGTCCACACTGTCCGTCCCCACGCCCCGTCCCCACGCCCCGTCTCCACGCCCCGTCCCCACGCCCCGTCCCCAACGCCCGTCCGCACTCGCCGTCCCCACTCGCCGTCCCCACTCGCCGTCCCCACGCCCCGTCCACACGCCCCGTCCCCACGCCCCGTCCCCACTCGCCGTTCCCCACTCCCCGTCCCCACTCCCCTCTCCCCCACACCCCTCTCCCCACTCCCCTCTCCCCACTCCCCTCTCCCCACTCCCCACTCCCCCTCTCCGCGTCCCCACTCCCTGTCCCCACTCCCCGTCCCCACTCCCCGTCCCCACTCCCGTCTCCACTCCCCGTCCCCACTCCCCGTCCTCACTCCCCTTCCCCACTCCCCTTCCCCACTCCCCGTCCTCACTCCCCGTCCCCACTCCCCCGTCCCCACTCCCCGTCCCCTCTCCCCGTCCCCACTCCCCGTCCCCACTCCCCACTCCCCACTCCCCGTCCCCACTCCCCGTCCCCACTCCCCGTCCCCACTCCCCGTTCCCACTCAATGTAGCCACACCCCGTCCCACTCCCCGTCCCCACTCCCCGTCCAGACTCCCTGTCCCCACAACCCGTCCCACACCCCGTCCCCACACCCCGTCCCCACACCCGTCCCCACACCCCGTCCCCCACACCCCGTCCCACACCCCACTCCCCATCCCACTCACCGTCCCCACTCCCCACCTCCTCACTCCCTTCCCCACTCCCCTTCCCACTCCCCGTCATCACTCCCCGTCCCCACTCCCCGTCCCCACTCCCCGTCCCCACTCCCCGTCCCCTCTCCCCGTCCCCACTCCCCCGTCCCCACTCCCCACTCCCCACCCCCGTCCCCCACGCCCCGTCCCCACGCCCCGTCCCCACTCCCCGTCCCCACACCCCGTCCCCACACCCCGTCCCCACACCCCGTCGCCACTCCCCACTCCCCAATCCCCACTCCCCGTCCCCACTCCCCGTCCCCACTCCCCGTCCCCACTCAATGTAGCCACTCCCGTCCCCACTCCCCGTCCCCACTCCCCGTCCCCCACTCCCCGTCCCCACACCCCGTCCCACAACCCGTCCCCAATCCCCGTCGCCACTCCCCACTCCCCACTCCCCGTCCCCACTCCCCGTCCCCACTCCCCGTCCCCACTCAATGTAGCCACTCCCCGTCCCCACTCCCCGTCCCCACTCCCCCGTCCCCACACCCCGTCCCCACACCCCCGTCCCCACTCCCCACTCCCCGTCCCACTCCCCACTCCCCACTCCCCGTCCCCACTCCCCACTCCCCATCCCCACTCCCCACTCCCTACTCCTCTCTCCTCACTCCTCACTCCCCACTCCCCGTCCCCACGCCACGTCCCCACGCCATGTCCCCACCCCCCGTCCCCACCCCCCGTCCCCAACCCCCGTCCCCTCTACCGTCCCCACTCCCCGTCCCACTCCCCGTCCCCACTCCCCGTCCCCACCCGCCGTCCCCACCACCCGTCCCACCCCCCGTCCCCACCCCCCGTCTCCACACCCCGTCTCCACCCCCCGTCTCCACCCCCCGTCTCCACCCACGTCTCCACCCCCCGTCCCCACTCCCCGTCCCCACTCCCCGCCCCCACTCCCCGCTCCCACTCCCGCTCCCACTCCCCGCTCCCACTCCCCGTCCCCACTCCCCGTCCCCACTCCCCGTCCCCACTCCCCGCCCCCACTAACCGTCCCCACTCCCCGTCCCCACTCCCCATAGACACTAACCGTCCCCACTAACCGTCCCCACTCCCCATCCCCACTCCCCGTCCCCTCTCCCGTCCCCACTCCCCGTAGCCACTCACCGTCCCCACGCCCCGTCCCCACGACCCGTCCCCACGCCCCGTCCCCACGCCCCGTCCCACTCCCCGTCCCACTCCCGTCCCCACTCGCCGTCCCCACGCCCGTCCCCACGCCCCGTCCCCACGCCCCCCCCGTCCCCACGCCTCGTCCCCACGCCCCGTCCCCACGCCCCGTTACCACGCCCCCGTCCCACGCCCCGTCCCCACGCCCCGTCCCCACGCCCCCGTCCCCACGCCCCGTCCCCCACTCCCCTCTCCCCCCACACCCCTCTCCCACTCCCTCTCCCCACTCCCCTCTCCCCACTCCCCCACTCCCCTCTCCGCGTCCCCACTCCCTGTCCCCACTCCCCGTCCCCACTCCCCGTCCCCACTCCCCGTCTCCACTCCCCGTCCCCCACTCCCCGTCCCCACTCCACGTCCTCACTCCCCTTCCCCAATCCCGTCCTCACTCCCCGTTCCTACTCCCCGTCCCCACTCCCCGTCCCCTCTCCCCGTTCCCACTCCCGTCCCCACTCCCCACTCCCCACTCCCCGTCCCCACTCCCCGTCCCCACTCCCCGTTCCCACTCAATGTAGCCACTCCCCGTCCCCACTCCCCGTCCCCACTCCCCGTCCCCACTCCCCGTCCAGACTCCCCGTCCCACAACCCGTCCCCACACCCCGTCCCCACACCCCGTCCCCACAACCCATCCCCACACCCCGTCCCCACACCCCGTCCCCACACCCCACTCCCCGTCCCCACCCCCCCGTCCCCAACCCCCGTCCCCTCTAACCGTCCCCACTCCCCGTCCCCACTCCCCGTCCCCACTCCCCGTCCCCACCCGCCGTCCCCACCACCCGTCCCCACCCCCCGTCCCCACCCCCCGTCTCCACACCCCGTCTCCACCCCCCGTCTCCACCCCCCGTCTCCACCCCACGTCTCCACCCCCCGTCCCCACTCCCCGTCCCCACTCCCGCCCCCACTCCCCGCTCCCACTCCCCGCTCCCACTCCCCGCTCCCACTCCCCGTCCCCACTCCCCGTCCCCACTCCCCCGTCCCCACTCCCCGCCCCCACTAACCGTCCCCACTAACCGTCCCCACTCCCCGTCCCCACTCCCGTAGACACTAACCGTCCCCACTAACCGTCCCCACTCCCCATCCCCACTCCCCGTCCCCTCTCCCCGTCCCCACTCCCCGTAGCCACTCACCGTCCCCACGCCCCGTCCCACGACCCGTCCCACGCCCCGTCCCCACGCCCCGTCCCCACTCCCCGTCCCCACTCCCCGTCCCCACTCGCCGTCCCCACGCCCCGTCCCCACGCCCCGTCCCCACGCCCCGTCCCCACGCCTCGTCCCCACGCCCGTCCCCATGCCCCGTTACCACGCCCCGTCCCCACGCCCCGTCCCCACGCCCCGTCCCCACGCCCCGTCCCCACGCCCCGTCCCCACTCCCCTCTCCCCACACCCCTCTCCCCACTCCCCTCTCCCCACTCCCCTCTCCCCACTCCCCACTCCCCTCTCCGCGTCCCCACTCCCTGTCCCCACTCCCCGTCCCCACTCCCCGTCCCCACTCCCCGTCTCCACTCCCCGTCCCCACTCCCCGTCCCCACTCCACGTCCTCACTCCCCTTCCCCACTCCCCGTCCTCACTCCCCCGTTCCCACTCCCCGTCCCCACTCCCCGTCCCCTCTCCCCGTCCCCACTCCCCGTCCCCACTCCCCACTCCCCACTCCCCGTCCCCACTCCCCGTCCCCACTCCCCGTCCCCACTCCCCGTTCCCACTCAATGTAGCCACTCCCGTCCCCACTCCCGTCCCCACTCCCCGTCCCACTCCCCGTCCAGACTCCCCGTCCCCACAACCCGTCCCCACACCCCGTCCCCACACCCCGTCCCCACAACCCATCCCCCACACCCCGTCCCCACACCCGTCCCCACACCCCACTCCCATCCCCACTCACCGTCCCCACTCCCCACTCCTCACTCCCCTTCCCCACTCCCCTTCCCCACTCCCCGTCCTCACTCCCCGTCCCCACTCCCCGTCCCCACTCCCCGTCCCCACAACCCGTCCCCTCTCCCCGTCCCCACTCCCCGTCCCCACTCCCCTCTCCCCACTCCCCGTCCCCACTTCCCGTCCCCACTCCCCGTCCCCACTCCCCATCCCCACTCTCCGTCCCCACGCCCCGTCCCCACTCCCCGTCCCACACCCCGTCCCACACCCCGTCCCCACACCCCGTCCCCACACCCCGTCGCCACTCCCCACTCGCCCTCCCCACTCGCCCTCCCCACTCGCCCTCCCCACTCGCCGTCCCACCCCCGTCCCCACCCCCCGTCCCCACACCCCGTCCCCACCCCCCGTCCCCACACCCCGTCCCCACGCCCCGTCCCCACTCCCCGTCCCCACACCCCGTCCCCACACCCCGTCCCCACACCCGTCCCCACACCCCGTCGCCACTCCCCACTCCCCAATCCCCACTCCCCGTCCCCACTCCCCGTCCCCACTCCCCGTCCCCACTCAATGTAGCCACTCCCCGTCCCCACTCCCCGTCCCCACTCCCCGTCCCACTCTCCGTCCCCACACCCCGTCCCCACACCCCGTCCCCACAACCCGTCCCCAATCCCCGTCGCCACTCCCCACTCCCCACTCCCCGTCCCCACTCCCCGTCCCCCACTCAATGTAGCCACTCCCCGTCCCCACTCCCCGTCCCCACTCCCCGTCCCCACTCCCCGTCCCCACACCCGTCCCCACTCCCCACTCCCCGTCCCCACTCCCCACTCCCCACTCCCCGTCCCCACTCCCCACTCCCTATCCCCACTCCCCACTCCCTACTCCTCTCTCCTCACTCCTCACTCCCCACTCCCCGTCCCCACGCCACGTCCCCACGCCATGTCCCCACCCGCCGTCCCCACCCCCCGTCCCAACCCCCGTCCCTCTAACCGTCCCCACTCCCCGTCCTCACTCCCCGTCCCCACTCCCCGTCCCCACCCGCCGTCCCCACCACCCGTCCCCACCCCCCGTCCCCACCCCCCGTCTCCACACCCCGTCTCCACCCCCCGTCTCCACCCCACGTCTCCACCCCCCGTCCCCACCCCCCGTCCCCACTCCCGCCCCCACTCCCCCGCTCCCACTCCCCGCTCCCACTCCCCGCTCCCACTCCCCGCTCCCACTCCCCGTCCACTCCCCGTCCCCACTCCCCGTCCCCACTCCCCGCCCCCACTAACCGTCCCCACTAACCGTCCCCACTCCCCGTCCCCACTCCACGTCCCCTCTCCCCGTCCCCACTCCCCGTAGCCACTAACCGTCCCACTAACCGTCCCCACTCCCCGTCCCCACTCCCCGTCCCCTCTCCCCGTCCCCACTCCCCGTAGCCACTCACCGTCCCCACTCCCCGTCCCCACTCCCCGTAGCCACTCACCGTCCCCACTCCCACGCCCCGTCCCCACGCCCCGTCCCCACGACACGTCCCCACCCCCCGTCTCCACACCCCGTCTCCACCCCCCGTCTCCACCCCCCGTCTCCACCCCACGTCTCCACCCCCGTCCCCACTCCCCGTCCCCACTCCCCGCCCCCACTCTCCGCTCCCACTCCCCGCTCCCACTCCCCGCTCCAACTCCCCGCTCCCACTCCCCGTCCCCACTCCCCGTCCACACTCTCCGTCCCCACTCCCCGCCCCCACTAACCGTCCCCACTAACCGTCCCCACTCCCCGTCCCCACTCCCCGTCCCCTCTCCCCGTCCCCACTCCCCGTAGCCACTAACCATCCCCACTAACCGTCCCCACTCCCCGTCCCCACTCCCCGTCCCCTCTCCCCGTCCCCACTCCCCGTAGCCACTCACCGTCCCACTCTCCGTCCACACTCTCCGTCCCCACTCTCCGTCCACACTCTCCGTCCCCACTCTCCGTCCCCACGCCCCGTCCCACGCCCCGTCCCCACGACCCGTCCCCACGCCCCGTCCCCACGCCCCGTCCCCACTCCCCGTCCCCACTCCCCGTCCCCACTCGCCGTCCCCACGCCCGTCCCCACGCCCCGTCCCCACGCCCCGTCCCCACGCCCCGTCCCCACGCCCCGTCCCCACGCCTCGTCCCCACGCCCCGTCCCCACGCCCCGTTCCCACGCCCCGTCCCCACGCCCCGTCCCCACGCCCCGTCCCCACGCCCCGTCCCCACGCCCCGTCTCCACGCCCCGTCCCCACTCCCCGTTCCCTACTCCCCGTCCCCACTCCCCTCTCTCCACACCCCTCTCCCCACTCCCCTCTTTTCACTCCCCACTCCCCTCTCCCCGTCCCCACTCCCCGTCCCCACTCCCCGTCTCACTCCCCGTCCCCACTCCCCGTCCCCACTCCCCGTCCCCACAACCCGTCCCCACAACCCGTCCCCACAACCCGTCCCCACACCCCGTCCCCACACCCCGTCCCCACTCCCCACTCCCCGTACCCACTCCCCGTCCCCACTCCCCGTCCACACTCCCCGTCCCCACTCCCCGTTCCCACTCAATGTAGCCACTCCCCGTCCCCACTCCCCGTCCCCACAACCCATCCCCACACCCCGTCCCCACACCCCGTCACCACACCCCACTCCCCACTCCCCATCCCCACTCCCCACTCCCCACTCCTCACTCCTCACTCCCCACTCCCCACTCCCCGTCCCCACGCCCCGTCCTCACGCCACGTCCCCACGCCAAGTCCCCACCCCCCGTCCCCACCCCCCGTCCACACCCCCGTCCCCACCCCCCGTCCCCACCCCCCGTCCCCACCCCCCGTCCCCACTCCCCGTCCCCACTCCCCGTCCCCACTCCCCGTCCCCACCCCCCGTCCCCACCCCCCGTCTCCACCCCCCGTCCCCACCCCCCGCCCCCAACCCCCGCCCCCACCCCCCGCCCCCACCCCCCGTCCCCACCCCCCGTCCCCACTCCCCGTCCCCACTCCCCGTCCCCACGCCCCGTCCCCACTCCCCATCCCCACTCCCCGTCCCCACTCCCCGTCCCCACTCCCCGCCCCCACTCCCCGCCCCCACTCCCCGCCCCCACTAACCGTCCCCACTAACCGTCCCCACTCCCCGTCCCCTCTCCCCGTCCCCACTCCCCGTAGCCACTCTCCGTCCCCACTCTCCGTCCACACTCACCGTCCCCACTCTCCGTCCCCACTCTCCGTCCCCACTCTCCGTCCCCACTCTCCGTCCCCACTCCCCGTCCCCCGTCCCCACTCCCCGTCCACACTCCCCGTCCACACTCCCCGTCCCCTCTCTCTGTCCCCTCTCTCCATCCCCTCTCCCCGTCCCCTCTCCCCGTCCCCTCTCCCCGTCCCCACTCCCAGTCCCCACTCCCCGTCCCCACTCCCCGTCCCCACTCCCCGTCCCCTCTCTCCGTCCCCTCTCCCCCTCCCCTCTCCCCCTCCCCTCTCCCCCTCCCCTCTCCCCCTCCCCTCCCCCGTCCGCTCTCCCCGTCCCCTCTCCCTCCCCACTCTCCCTCCCCACTCTCCCTCCCCACTCACCCTCCCCACTCACCCTCCCCACTCACCCTCCCCACTCACCCACCCCACTCACCCTCCCCACTCACCCTCCCCACTCACCCTCCCCTCTCAATGTAGCCACTGCCCGTCCCCAATGCCCGTCCCCCCTGCCCGTCCCCACTGCCCGTCCCCACTGCCCGTCCCCACTGCCCGTCCCCACTCCTCGTTCCCACTCCTCGTTCCCACTCCTCGTCCCCACTCTCCGTCCCCACTCTCCGTCCCCACTCTCCGTCCCCACTCCCCGTCCCCACTCCCCGTCCCCACTCCCCGTCCCCACTCCCCGTCTCCACTCCCCGTCCTCACTCCCCGTCCCCACTCCCCGTCCCAACTCCCCGTCCCCAATCCCCGTCCCCTCTCCCCGTCCCCACTCCCCGTCCCCACTCCCCGTCCCCACTCCCCCTCCCCACTCTCCCTCCCCACTCAGTGTCCCCACTCTCCGTCCCCGCTCTCCGTCCCCGCTCTCCGTCCCCGCTCTCCGTCCCCGCTCTCCGTCCCCACTCACGGTCCCCACTCAATGTAGCCACTGCCCATCCCCACTGCCCGTCCCCAATCCTCGTCCCCACTCCCCGTCCCCGCTCCCCGTCCCCGCTCCCCGTCCCCTCTCCCCGTCCCCTCTCCCCGTCCCCACTCCCCGTAGCCACTCACCGTCCCCACTCTCCGTCCCACTCTCCGTCCACACTCTCCATCCCCACTCTCCGTCCACACTCTCCGTCCACACTCTCCGTCCACACTCTCCGTCCCCACGCCCCGTCCCCACGCCCCGTCCCCACGCCCCGTCCCCACTCGCCGTCCCCACTCGCCGTCCCCACTCGCCGTCCCCACGCCCCGTCCCCACACCCCGTCCCCACGCCCCGTCCCCACGCCCCGTCCCCACGCCCCGTCCCCACGCGCCGTTCCCCACTCGCCGTTCCCACTCCCCATCCCCACTCCCCGTCCCCACTCCCCTCTCCCCACACCCCTCTCCCCACTCCCCTCTCCCCACTCCCCACTCCCCGTCCCCACTCCCCGTCCCCACTCCCCGCCCCCACTAACCCTCCCCACTAACCGTCCCCACTAACCGTCCCCACTAACCGTCCCCACTCCCCGTCCCCACACTCCGTCCCCACTCCCCGTCCCCACTCCCCGCACCCACTCCCCGCTCCCACTCCCCGCTCCCATGCCCCGTCCCCACTCCCCGTAGCCACTCACCGTCCCCACTCTCCGTCCCCACTCTCCGTCCACACTCTCCGTCCACACTCTCCGTCCCCACTCTCCGTCCCCACTCTCCGTCCACACTCTCCGTCCACACTCTCCGTCCCCACTCTCCGTCCACACTCTCCGTCCACACTCTCCGTCCACACTCTCCGTCCCCACGCCCCGTCCCCACGCCCCGTCCCCACGCACCGTCCCCACGCCCCGTCCCCACGCCCCGTCTCCACGCCCCGTCCCCACGCCCCGTCCCCACGCCCCGTCCCCACTCGCCGTCCCCACTCGCCGTCCCCACTCGCCGTCCCCACGCCCCGTCCCCACGCCCCGTCCCCACTCGCCGTTCCCCACTCCCCGTCCCCACTCCCCGTCCCCACTCCCCTCTCCCCACACCCCTCTCCACACTCCAATCTCCCCACTCCCCTCTCCCCACTCCCCACTCCCCTCTCCGCGTCCCCACTCCCTGTCCCCACTCCCCGTCCCCACTCCCCGTCCCCACTCCCCGTCTCCACTCCCCGTCCCCACTCCCCTTCCCCACTCCCCGTCCTCACTCCCCGTCCCCAAAACCCGTCCCCACTCCCCGTCCCCTCTCCCCGTCCCCACTCCCCGTCCCCACTCCCCACTCCCCACTCCCCGTCCCCACTCCCCGTCCCCACTCCCCGTCCCCACTCCCCATTCCCACTCAATGTAGCCACTCCCCGTCCCCACTCCCCGTCCCCACTCCCCGTCCCCACTCCCCGTCCAGACTCCCGTCCCCACAACCCGTCCCCACACCCCGTCCCCACACCCCGTCCCCACAACCCGTCCCCACACCCCGTTCCCACACCCCGTCCCCACACCCCACTCCCCATCCCCACTCACTGTCCCCACTCCTCACTCCTCACTCCCCTTCCCCACTCCCCTTCCCCACTCCCCGTCCTCACTCCCCGTCCCCACTCCCCGTCCCCACTCCCCGTCCACACTCCCCGTCCCCTCTCCCCGTCCCCACTCCCCGTCCCCACTCCCCACTCCCCGTCCCCACTTCCCGTCCCAACTCCCCGTCCCCACTCCCCGTCCCCACTCCCCGTCCCCACTCCCCGTCCCCACAACCCGTCCCCACACCCCGTCCCCACACCCGTCCACACCCGTCTCCACACCCCGTCTCCACACCCCGTCCCACACCCCGTCCCCACACCCCGTCCCCACACCCCGTCCCCACTCCCCACTCCCCATCCCCACTCACCGTCCCCACTCCCCACTCCTCACTCCCCACTACCCACTCCCCACTACCCACTCCCCGTCCCCACTCCCCGTCCCCACTCCCCTTCCCCATTCCCCGTACTCACTCCCCGTCCTCACTCCCCGTCCCCACTCCCCTTCCCCACTCCCCGTCCTCACTCCCCGTCCTCACTCCCCGTCCCCACTCCCCGTCCTCACTCCCCGTCCTCACTCCCCGTCCTCACTCCCCGTCCCCACTCCCCGTCCCCACTCCCCCTCCCCACTCCCCCTCCCCACTCTCCCTCCCCACTCTCCCTCCCCACTCCCCCTCCCCACTCTCCCTCCCCACTCCCCCTCCCCACTCCCCCTCCCCACTCTCCCTCCCCACTCTCCCTCCCCACTCTCCCTCCCCACTCTCCCTCCCCACTCAGTGTCCCCACTCCTCACTCCTCACTCCCCTTTCCCACTCCCCTTCCCCACTCCCCGTCCCCACTCCCCGTCCCCACGCGCCGTCCCCACTACCGTCCCCACGCCCCGTCTCCACGCCCCGTCCCCACGCCCCGTCCCCACGCCCCGTCCCCACTCGCCGTCCCCACTCGCCGTCCCCACTCGCCGTCCCCACGCCCCGTCCCCACACCCCGTCCCCACGCCCCGTCCCCACGCCCCGTCCCCACTCGCCGTTCCCCACTCCCCGTCCCCACTCCCCGTCCCCACTCCCCGTCCCCACTCCCCTCTCCCCACACCCCTCTCCCCACTCCCCTCTCCCCACTCCCCTCTCCCCACTCCCCACTCCCCTCTCCGCGTCCCCACTCCCTGTCCCCACTCCCCGTCCCCACTCCCCATCCCCACTCCCCGTCTCCACTCCACGTCGCCACTCCCCGTCCCCACTCCCCGTCCTCACTCCCCTTCCCCACTCCCCGTCCCCACTCCCCACTCCCCTCTCCGCGTCCCCACTCCCTGTCCCCACTCCCCGTCCCCACTCCCCGTCCCCACTCCCCGTCTCCACTCCCCGTCCCCACTCCCCGTCCCCACTCCCCGTCCTCACTCCCCTTCCCCACTCCCCGTCCTCACTCCTCGTCCCCACTCCCCGTCCCCACTCCCCGTCCCCTCTCCCCGTCCCCACTCCCCATCCCCACTCCCCGCTCCCCACTCCCCGTCCCCACTCCCCGTCCCCACTCCCCGTCCCCACTCCCCGTTCCCACTCAATGTAGCCACTCCCCGTCCCCACTCCCCGTCCCCACTCCCCGTCCAGACTCCCCGTCCCCACAACCCATCCCCACATCCCGTCCCCACACCCCGTCCCCACAACCCGTCCCCACACCCCGTCCCCACACCCCGTCCCCACACCCCACTCCCCATCCCCACTCACCATCCCCACTCCCCACTCCTCACTCCCCTTCCCCACTCCCCTTCCCCACTCCCCGTCCTCACTCCCCGTCCCCACTCCCCGTCCCCACTCCCCGTCCCCACTCCCCGTCCCCACTCCCCGTCCCCTCTCCCCGTCCCCACTCCCCGTCCCCACTCCCCACTCCCCACTCCCCGTCCCCACTTCCCGTCCCCACTCCCCGTCCCCACTCCCCGTCCCCACTCCCCGTTCCCACTCAATGTAGCCACTCCCCGTCCCCACTCCCCGTCCCCACTCCCCGTCCCCACTCCCCGTCCCCACAACCCGTCCTCACACCCCGTCCCCACACCCCGTCTCCACACCCCGTCTCCACACCCCGTCCCCACACCCGTCCCCACACCCCGTCCCCACACCCTGTCCCCACACCCCGTCCCCACTCCCCATCCCCACTCACCGTCCCCACTCCCCACTCCTCACTCCTCACTCCCCACTACCCACTCCCCACTACCCACTCCCCGTCCCCACTCCCCGTCCCCACTCCCCTTCCCCACTCCCCGTCCTCACTCCCCGTCCTCACTCCCCGTCCCCACTCCCCTTCCCCACTCCCCGTCCTCACTCCCCGTCCCCACTCCCCGTCCTCACTCCCCGTCCTCACTCCCCGTCCTCACTCCCCGTCCCCACTCCCGTCCCCACTCCCCTCCCCCCTCCCCACTCCCCCCTCCCCACTCCCCCTCCCCACTCTCCCTCCCCACTCCCCCTCCCCACTCTCCCTCCCCACTCCCCCTCCCCACTCCCCCTCCCCACTCTCCCTCCCCACTCTCCCTCCCCACTCTCCCTCCCCACTCTCCCTCCCCACTCTCCCTCCCCACTCAGTGTCCCCACTCAGTGTCCCCACTCTCCGTCCCCACTCTCCGTCCCCACTCTCCGTCCCCACTCTCCGTCCCCACTCACGGTCCCCACTCATAGTAGCCACTGCCCATCCCCACTGCCCGTCCCCAATCCTCGTCCCCGCTCCCCGTCCCCGCTCCCCGTCCCCGCTCCCCGTCCCCGCTCCCCGTCCCCTCTCCCCATCCCCACTCCCCGTAGCCACTCCCCGTCCCCACTCCCAGTCCCCCGTCCCCACTCCCCGTCCCCACTCCCCGTCCACACTCCCCGTCCACATTCCCCGTCCACACTCCCCGTCCACACTCTCCGTCCCCTCTCTCCGTCCCCTCTCTCCGTCCCCTCTCCCCGTCCCCTCTCCCCGTCCCCTCTCCCCGTCCCCTCTCCCCGTCCCCACTCCCAGTCCCCACTCCCCGTCCCCACTCGCCCTCCCCTCTCTCCGTCCCCTCTCCCCTCCCCTCTCCCCCTCCCCTCTCCCCCTCCCCTCTCCCCGTCCCCTCTCCCCGTCCCCTCTCCCCCTCCCCTCTCCCCGTCCCCTCTCCCCTCCCCTCTCCCCCTCCCCTCTCCCCCTCCCCTCTCCCCGTCCCCTCTCCCCGTCCCCGCTCCCCGTCCCCTCTCCCCGTCCCCACTCCCCGTAGCCACTCCCCGTCCCCACTCCCAGTCCCCCGTCCCCTCTCCCCGTCCCCACTCCCCGTCCACACTCCCCGTCCACATTCCCCGTCCACACTCCCCGTCCACACTCTCCGTCCCCTCTCTCCGTCCCCTCTCTCCGTCCCCTCTCCCCGTCCCCTCTCCCCGTCCCCTCTCCCCGTCCCCTCTCCCCGTCCCCACTCCCAGTCCCCACTCCCCGTCCCCACTCGCCCTCCCCTCTCTCCGTCCCCTCTCCCCTCCCCTCTCCCCCTCCCCTCTCCCCCTCCCCTCTACCCGTCCCCTCTCCCCGTCCCCTCTCCCCGTCCCCTCTCCCTGTCCCCTCTCCCTCCCCACTCTCCCTCCCCACTCTCCCTCCCCACTCTCCCTCCCCACTCACCCTCCCCACTGACCCACCCCACTCACCCTCCCCACTCACCCTCCCCACTCACCCTCCCCACTCCCCGTCCCCACTCAATGTAGCCACTGCCCGTCCCCACTGCTCGTCCCCACTGCCCGTCCCCACTGCCCGTCCCCACTGCTCGTTCCCACTCCTCGTTCCCACTCCTCGTTCCCACTCCCCTTCCCCACTCCCCTTCCCCACTCCCCATCCCCACTCCCCTTCCCCACTCCCCGTCCTCACTCCCCGTCCCCACTCCCCTTCCCCACTCCCCGTCCTCACTCCCCGTCCTCACTCCCCGTCCCCACTCTCCCTCCCCACTCTCCCTCCCCACTCTCCCTCCCCACTCTCCCTCCCCACTCAGTGTCCCCACTCAGTGTCCCCACTCAGTGTCCCCACTCAGTGTCCCCACTCTCCGTCGCCACTCTCCGTCCCCACTCTCCGTCCCCACTCAATGTAGCCACTGCCCATCCCCACTGTCCGTCCCCATCCTCGTCCCCGCTCCCCGTCCCCGCTCCCCGTCCCCGTCCCCGCACCCCGTCCCCTCTCCCCGTCCCCTCTCCCCGTCCCCTCTCCCCGTCCCATGTCCCCGTCCCCTGTCCCCGTCCCCTGTCCCCGTCCCCTGTCCCTGTCCCCTGTCCCCCTCCCCTCTCCCCCTCCCCACTCGCCCTCCCCACTCGCCCTCCCCACTCGCCCTCCCCACTCGCCCTCCCCACCCCCCGTCCCCACCCCCCGTCCCCACGCCCCGTCCCCACGCCCCGTCCCCACGCCCCGTCCCCACTCGCCATCCCCAATCGCCGTCCCCACTCGCCGTTCCCCACTCGCCGTTCCCCACTCGCCCTCCCCACTCGCCCTCCCCACTCGCCCTCCCCACCCCCCGTCCCCACCCCCCGTCCCCACGCCCCGTCCCCACGCCCCATCCCCACGCCCCGTCCCCACTCGCCGTCCCCACTCGCCGTCCCCACGCCCCGTCCCCACGCCCCGTCCCCACGCCCCGTCCCCACGCCCCGTCCCCAATCTCCGTCCCCAATCGCCGTCCCCAATAGCCGTCCCCAATCGCCGTCCCCCACTCGCCGTTCCCCACTCCCTGTCCCCACTCCCCGTCCGCACTCCCCGTCCGCACTCCCCGTCCGCACTCCCCGTCCCCACTCCCCTCTCCCCACTCCCCGTCCCCACTCCCCTCTCCCCACTCCCCTCTCCCCGTCCCCACTCCCCGTCCCCACTCCCCGTCCCCACTCCCCGTCCGCACTCCCCGTCCGCACTCCCCGTCCCCACTCCCCTCTCCCCGTCCCCACGCCCCGTCCCCACACCCCGTCCCCACGCCCCGTCCCCACGCCCCGTCCCCACTCGCCGTCCCCACTCGCCGTCCCCACGCCCCGGCCCCACGCCCCGTCCCCACGCCCCTTCCCCACGCCCCGTCCCCACTCGCCGTTCCCCACTCCCCGTCCCCACTCCCCGTCCCCACTCCCCATCCCCACTCCCCTCTCCCCACACCCCTCTCCCCACACCCCTCTCCCCACTCCCCTCTCCCCACTCCCCTCTCCCCACTCCCCTCTCCCCACTCCCCACTCCCCTCTCCGCGTCCCCACTCCCTGTCCCCACTCCCCGTCCCCACTCCCCGTCCCCACTCCCCGTCTCCACTCCCCGTCCCCACTCCCCGTCCCCACTCCCCGTCCTCACTCCCCTTCCCCACTCCCCGTCCTCACTCCCCGTCCCCATCCCCGTCCCCACTCCCCGTCCCCACTCCCCGTCCCCACTCCCCACTCCCCGTCCCCACTCCCCGTCCCCACTCCCCGTCCGCACTCCCCAACCCCACTCCCCGTTCCCACTCAATGTAGCCACTCCCCGTCCCCACTCCCCGTCCCCACTTCCCGTCCCCACTCCCCGTCCCCACAACCCGTCCCCACAACCCGTCTCCACACCCCGTCCCCACACCCCGTCCCCACACCCCGTCCCCACACCCCGTACCCACACCCCGTCCCCACTCCCCACTCCCCATCCCCACTCACCATCCCCACTCCCCACTCCTCACTCCCCTTCCCCACTCACCTTCCCCACTCCCCGTCCTCAATCCCCGTCCCCACTCCCAGTCCTCACTCCCCGTCCCCACTCCCGGTCCCCACTCCCCGTCCCCTCTCCCCGTCCCCACTCCCCGTCCCCACTCCCCGTCCCCACTCCCCACTCCCTACTCCCCGTCCCCACTCCCCGTCCCCACTCCCCGTCCCCACTCCCCGTTCCCACTCAATGTAGCCACTCCCCGTCCCCACTCCCCGTCCCCACTCCCTGTCCCCACTCCCCGTCCCCACAACCCGTCCCCACACCCCGTCCCCACACCCCGTCTCCACACCCCGTCTCCACACCCCGTCCCCACACCCCGTCCCCACACCCCGTCCCCACTCCCCATCCCCACTCACCGTCCCCACTCCCCACTCCTCACTCCTCACTCCCCACTCCCCACTCCCCGTCCCCACTCCCCGTCCCCACTCCCCGTCCACACTCCCCGTCCTCACTTCCCGTCCCCACTCCCCTTCCCCACTCCCCGTCCTCACTCCCCATCCTCACTCCCCGTCCCCACTCCCCGTCCTCACTCCCCGTCCTCACACCCCGTCCTCACTCCCCGTCCCCACTCCCCGTCCCCACTCCCCATCCCCACTCCCCGTCCCCACTCCCCGTCCCCACTCCCCGTCCCCACTCTCCCTCCCCACTCTCCCTCCCCACTCTCCGTCCCCACTCTCCGTCCCCACTCACGGTCCCCACTCAATGTAGCCACTGCCCATCCCCACTGCCCGTCCCCAATCCTCGTCCCCGCTCCCCGTCCCTGCTCCCCGTCCCCTCTCCCCGTCCCCACTCCCCGTAGCCACTCACCGTCCCCACTCTCCGTCCCCACTCTCCGTCCACACTCTCCGTCCACACTCTCCGTCCACACTCTCCTTCCCCACTCTCCGTCCACACTCTTTTTCCACACTCTCCGTCCACACTCTCAGTCCACACTCTCCGTCCCCACGCCCCGTCCCCACGCCCCGTCCCCACGCCCCGTCCCCACGCCCCGTCCCCACTCGCCGTCCCCACTCCCCGTCCCCACGCCCCGTCCCCACGCCCCGTCCCCACGCCCCTTCCTCACGCCCCGTCCCCACGCCCCGTCCCCGCGCCCTGTCCCCACGCCCCGTCCTCACGCCCCGTCCCCACGCCCCGTCCCCACGCCCCGTCCCCACGCCCCGTCCCCACGCCCCGTCCCCACTCGCCGTTCCCCACTCGCCCGTCCCGAATCACCGTCCCCACTCCCCGTCCCCACTCCCCGTCCCCACTCCCCGTCCGCACTCCCCAACCCCACTCCCCGTTCCCACTCAATGTAGCCACTCCCCGTCCCCACTCCCCGTCCCCACTTCCCGTCCCCACTCCCCGTCCCCACAACCCGTCCCCACAACCCGTCTCCACACCCCGTCCCCACACCCCGTCCCCACACCCCGTCCCCACACCCCGTACCCACACCCCGTCCCCACTCCCCACTCCCCATCCCCACTCACCATCCCCACTCCCCACTCCTCACTCCCCTTCCCCACTCACCTTCCCCACTCCCCGTCCTCAATCCCCGTCCCCACTCCCAGTCCTCACTCCCCGTCCCCACTCCCGGTCCCCACTCCCCGTCCCCTCTCCCCGTCCCCACTCCCCGTCCCCACTCCCCGTCCCCACTCCCCACTCCCTACTCCCCGTCCCCACTCCCCGTCCCCACTCCCCGTCCCCACTCCCCGTTCCCACTCAATGTAGCCACTCCCCGTCCCCACTCCCCGTCCCCACTCCCTGTCCCCACTCCCCGTCCCCACAACCCGTCCCCACACCCCGTCCCCACACCCCGTCTCCACACCCCGTCTCCACACCCCGTCCCCACACCCCGTCCCCACACCCCGTCCCCACTCCCCATCCCCACTCACCGTCCCCACTCCCCACTCCTCACTCCTCACTCCCCACTCCCCACTCCCCGTCCCCACTCCCCGTCCCCACTCCCCGTCCACACTCCCCGTCCTCACTTCCCGTCCCCACTCCCCTTCCCCACTCCCCGTCCCCACTCCCCGTCCCCACTCTCCCTCCCCACTCTCCCTCCCCACTCTCCGTCCCCACTCTCCGTCCCCACTCACGGTCCCCACTCAATGTAGCCACTGCCCATCCCCACTGCCCGTCCCCAATCCTCGTCCCCGCTCCCCGTCCCTGCTCCCCGTCCCCTCTCCCCGTCCCCACTCCCCGTAGCCACTCACCGTCCCCACTCTCCGTCCCCACTCTCCGTCCACACTCTCCGTCCACACTCTCCGTCCACACTCTCCTTCCCCACTCTCCGTCCACACTCTTTTTCCACACTCTCCGTCCACACTCTCAGTCCACACTCTCCGTCCCCACGCCCCGTCCCCACGCCCCGTCCCCACGCCCCGTCCCCACGCCCCGTCCCCACTCGCCGTCCCCACTCCCCGTCCCCACGCCCCGTCCCCACGCCCCGTCCCCACGCCCCTTCCTCACGCCCCGTCCCCACGCCCCGTCCCCGCGCCCTGTCCCCACGCCCCGTCCTCACGCCCCGTCCCCACGCCCCGTCCCCACGCCCCGTCCCCACGCCCCGTCCCCACGCCCCGTCCCCACTCGCCGTTCCCCACTCGCCCGTCCCGAATCACCGTCCCCACTCCCCGTCCCCACTCCCCGTCCCCACTCCCCGTCCGCACTCCCCAACCCCACTCCCCGTTCCCACTCAATGTAGCCACTCCCCGTCCCCACTCCCCGTCCCCACTTCCCGTCCCCACTCCCCGTCCCCACAACCCGTCCCCACAACCCGTCTCCACACCCCGTCCCCACAC
The DNA here is from genome assembly GCF_036365525.1 of Heterodontus francisci. NCBI lineage: Eukaryota > Metazoa > Chordata > Chondrichthyes > Heterodontiformes > Heterodontidae > Heterodontus > Heterodontus francisci. The sequence continues at coordinate 77,511 of NW_027141713.1, read as the reverse complement.
CCCGTCCCCACACCCCGTCCCCACACCCCGTACCCACACCCCGTCCCCACTCCCCACTCCCCATCCCCACTCACCATCCCCACTCCCCACTCCTCACTCCCCTTCCCCACTCACCTTCCCCACTCCCCGTCCTCAATCCCCGTCCCCACTCCCAGTCCTCACTCCCCGTCCCCACTCCCGGTCCCCACTCCCCGTCCCCTCTCCCCGTCCCCACTCCCCGTCCCCACTCCCCGTCCCCACTCCCCACTCCCTACTCCCCGTCCCCACTCCCCGTCCCCACTCCCCGTCCCCACTCCCCGTTCCCACTCAATGTAGCCACTCCCCGTCCCCACTCCCCGTCCCCACTCCCTGTCCCCACTCCCCATTCCCACAACCCGTCCCCACACCCCGTCCCCACTCCCCGTCCCCACTCCCCGTTCCCACTCAATGTAGCCACTCCCCGTCCCCACTCCCCGTCCCCACTCCCTGTCCCCACTCCCCGTCCCCACAACCCATCCCCACTGCCCGTCCCCAATCCTCGTCCCCGCTCCCCGTCCCTGCTCCCCGTCCCCTCTCCCCGTCCCCACTCCCCGTAGCCACTCACCGTCCCCACTCTCCGTCCCCACTCTCCGTCCACACTCTCCGTCCACACTCTCCGTCCACACTCTCCTTCCCCACTCTCCGTCCACACTCTTTTTCCACACTCTCCGTCCACACTCTCAGTCCACACTCTCCGTCCCCACGCCCCGTCCCCACGCCCCGTCCCCACGCCCCGTCCCCACGCCCCGTCCCCACTCGCCGTCCCCACTCCCCGTCCCCACGCCCCGTCCCCACGCCCCGTCCCCACGCCCCTTCCTCACGCCCCGTCCCCACGCCCCGTCCCCGCGCCCTGTCCCCACGCCCCGTCCTCACGCCCCGTCCCCACGCCCCGTCCCCACGCCCCGTCCCCACGCCCCGTCCCCACGCCCCGTCCCCACTCGCCGTTCCCCACTCGCCCGTCCCGAATCACCGTCCCCACTCCCCGTCCCCACTCCCCGTCCCCACTCCCCGCTCCCCACTCCCCACTCCCCTCTCCGCATCCCCACTCCCCGTCCCCACTCCCCGTCCCCACTCCCCGTCCCCACTCCCCGCCCCCACTCCTCGCTCCCACTCCCCGCTCCCACTCCCCGCTCCCACTCCCCGCTCCCACTCCCCGCTCCCACTCCCCGTCCCCACTCCCCGTCCCCACTCCCCACCCGCACTAACCGTCCCCACTCCCCGTCCCCACTCCCCGTCCCCTCTCCCCGTCCCCACTCCCCGTAGCCACTCACCGTCCCCACTCTCCGTCCACACTCTCCGTCCACACTCTCCGTCCCCACGCCCCGTCCCCACGCCCCGTCCCTACGCCCCGTCCCCACGCCCCGTCCCCACGCCCCGTCCCCACGCCCCGTCCCCACTCGCCGTCCCAACTCGCCGTCCCCACGCGCCGTCGCCACGCCCCTTCGCCACGCCCCGTCCCCACGCCCCGTCCCCACGCCCCGTCCCCACTCACCGTTCCCCACTCCCCGTCCCCACTCCCCGTCCCCACTCCCCGTCCCCACACCCCGTCCCCACTCCCCGTCCCCACTCCCCTCTCCCCACACCCGTCTCCCCACTCCCCTCTCCCCACTCCCCTCTCCCCACTCCCCTCTCCCCACTCCGCACTCCCCTCTCCGCGTCCCCACTCCCCGTCCCCACTCCCCGTCCCCACTCCCCGTCCCCACTCCCCGTCCCCACAACCCGTCCCCACAACCCGTCCCCACTCCCCGTTCCCACTCAATGTAGCCACTCCCCGTCCCCTCTCCCCGTCCCCACTCCCCGTCCCCACTCCCCGTCCCCACACCCCGTCCCCACACCCCGTCCCCACACCCACTCCCCACTCCCCACTCCCCATCCCCACTCCCCACTCCTCACTCCTCACTCCTCACTCCCCACTCCCCACTCCCAGTCCCCACGCCACGTCCGCACGCCATGCCACCACCCCCCGCCCCCACTCCCCGCCCCCACTCTCCGCTCCCACTCCCCGCTCCCGCTCCCTGACCCCACTCCCCGTCCCCACGCCCCGTCCCCACCCCCCGCCCCCACTCCACGCCCCCACTAACCGTCCCCTCTCTCCGTCCCCACTCTCCGTCCACACTCCCCATCCCCACTCCCCGTCCCCACGCCCCATCCCCACTCCCCGCCCCCACTCCCCGCCCCACTAACCGTCCCCTCTCTCCGTCCCCACTCTCCGTCCACACTCTCCGTCCCCACTCTCCGTCCCCACTCTCCGTCCCCACTCCCCGTCCCCACTCCCCGTCCCCACTCCCCGTCCCCTCTCTCCGTCCCCTCTCTCCGTCCCCTCTCTCCGTCCCCTCTCCCCGTCCCCTCTCCCCGTCCCCTCTCTCCGTCCCCTCTCTCCGTCCCCTCTCCCCGTCCCCTCTCCCCCTCCCCTCTCCCCCTCCCCTCTCCCCCTCCCCTCTACCCCTCCCCTCTCCCCGTCCCCTCTCCCCGTCCACTCACCCTCCCCACTCACCCTCTCCACTCACCCTCCCCACTCACCCTCCCCACTCACCCTCCCCACTCACCCTCCCCACTCAATGTAGCCACTGCCCGTCCCCACTGCCCGCCCCCACTGCCCGTCCCCACTCCTCATTCCCACTCCTCGTTCCCACTCCTCGTTCCCACTCCTCGTTCCCTCTCACCGTCGCCTCTCACCGTCCACTCTCACCGTCCCCACTCTCCGTCCCCACTCTCCGTCCCCACTAACCGTCCCCACTCCCCGTCCCCTCACCCCGTCCCCACTCCCCGTAGCCACTCTCTGTCCCCACTCTCCGTCCACACTCTCCGTCCCCTCTCTCCGTCCCCACTCACCGTCCCCACTCCCAGTCCCCCGTCCCCACTCCCCGTCCCCACTCCCCGTCCACATTCCCCGTCCACACTCCCCGTCCACACTCTCCGTCCCCTCTCTCCGTCCCCTCTCCGCGTCCCCTCTCCCGTCCCCTCTCCCCGTCCCCTCTCCCCGTCCCCTCTCCCCGTCCCCACTCCCCGTCCCCACTCCCCGTCCCCACTCCCCCTCCCCTCTCTCCGTCCCCTCTCCCCCTCCCCTCTCCCCCTCCCCTCTCCCCGTCCCCTCTCCCCGTCCCCTCTCCCTCCCCACTCTCCCTCCCCACTCTCCCTCCCCACTCACCCTCCCCACTCACCCGCCCCACTCACCCTCCCCACTCACCCTCCCCACTCACCCACCCCACTCACCCACCCCACTCACCCTCCCCACTCACCCTCCCCACTCACCCTCCCCACTCACCCTCCCCACTCCCCGTCCCCACTCAATGTAGCCACTGCCCGTCCCCACTGCCCGTCCCCACTGCCCGTCCCCTCTGCCCGTCCCCACTGCTCGTTCCCACTCCTCGTTCCCACTCCCCTTCCCCACTCCCCTTCCCCACTCCCCTTCCCCACTCCCCGTCCCCACACCCCGTCCCCACTCCCCGTCCCCACTCCCCGTCCCCACTCCCCGTCCCCACGCCCCGTCCCCACGCCCCGTCCCCACGCCCCGTCACCACTCGCCTTCCCCACTCGCCCTCCCCACTCGCCCTCCCCAATCGCCCTCCCCACCCGCCCTCCCCACCCCCCGTCCCCACCCCCCGTCCCCACGCCCCGTCCCCACACCCCGTCCCCACTCCCCGTCCCCACTCCCCTCTCCCCACACCCGTCTCCCCACTCCCCTCTCCCCACTCCCCTCTCCCCACTCCCCTCTCCCCACTCCGCACTCCCCTCTCCGCGTCCCCACTCCCCGTCCCCACTCCCCGTCCCCACTCCCCGTCCCCACTCCCCATCCCCACAACCCGTCCAAACAACCCGTCCCCACTCCCCGTCCCCACACCCCGTCCCCACACCCCGTACCCACACCCACTCCCCACTCCCCACTCCCCATCCCCACTCCCCACTCCCCACTCCTCACTCCTCACTCCTCACTCCCCACTCCCCACTCCCAGTCCCCACGCCACGTCCCCACGCCACGCCCCCACCCCCTGCCCCCACTCCCCGCCCCCACTCCCCGCTCCCACTCCCCGCTCCCACTCCCCGACCCCACTCCCCGTCCCCACGCCCCGTCCCCACTCCCCGCCCCCACTCCACACCCCCACTAACCGTCCCCTCTCTCCGTCCCCACTCTCCGTCCACACTCCCCATCCCCACTCCCCGTCCCCATGCCCCATCCCCATTCCCCGCCCCCACTCCCCGCCCCCACAAACCGTCCCCTCTCTCCGTCCCCACTCTCCGTCCACACTCTCCGTCCCCACTCTCCGTCCCCACTCTCCGTCCCCACTCCCCGTCCCCACTCCCCGTCCCCACTCCCCGTCCCCTCTCTCCGTCCCCTCTCTCCGTCCCCTCTCTCCGTCCCCTCTCCCCGTCCCCACTCCCCGTCCCCTCTCCCCGTCCCCACTCCCCGTCCCCTCTCTCCGTCCCCTCTCTCCGTCCCCTCTCCCCGTCCCCTCTCCCCCTCCCCTCTCCCCCTCCCCTCTCCCCCTCCCCTCTCCCCGTCCCTCTCCCCCTCCCCTCTCCCCGTCCCCTCTCCCCGTCCACTCACCCTCCCCACTCACCCTCTCCACTCACCCTCCCCACTCACCCTCCCCACTCACCCTCCCCACTCAATGTAGCCACTGCCCGTCCCCACTGCCCGCCCCCACTGCCCGTCCCCACTCCTCGTTCCCACTCCTCGTTCCCACTCCTCGTTCCCACTCCTCGTTCCCTCTCACCGTCCCCTCTCACCGTCCACTCTCACCGTCCCCACTCTCCGTCCCCACTCTCCGTCCCCACGAACCGTCCCCACTCCCCGTCCCCTCTCCCCGTCCCCACTCCCCGTAGCCACTCTCTGTCCCCACTCTCCGTCCACACTCTCCGTCCCCACTCTCCGTCCCCACTCTCCGTCCCCACTCTCCGTCCCCACGAACCGTCCCCACTCCCCGTCCCCTCTCCCCGTCCCCACTCCCCGTAGCCACTCTCTGTCCCCACTCTCCGTCCACACTCTCCGTCCACACTCTCCGTCCCCTCTCTCCGCCCCCTCTCCGCGTCCCCTCTCCCGTTCCCTCTCCCCGTCCCCTCTCCCCGTCCCCTCTCCCCGTCCCCACTCCCCGTCCCCACTCCCCGTCCCCACTCCCCGTCCCCACTCCCCCTCCCCTCTCTCCGTCCCCTCTCCCCCTCCCCTCTCCCCCTCCCCTCTCCCCCTCCCCTCTCCCCGTCCCCTCTCCCCGTCCCCTCTCCCCGTCCCCTCTCCCTCCCCACTCTCCCTCCCCACTCTCCCTCCCCACTCACCCTCCCCACTCACCCTCCCCACTCACCCACCCCACTCACCCACCCCACTCACCCTCCCCACTCACCCTCCCCACTCACCCTCCCCACTCACCCTCCCCACTCCCCGTCCCCACTCAATGTAGCCACTGCCCGTCCCCACTGCCCGTACCCACTGCCCGTCCCCACTGCCCGTCCCCACTGCTCGTTCCCACTCCTCGTTCCCACTCCCCTTCCCCACTCCCCTTCCCCACTCCCCTTCCCCACTCCCCGTCCCCACACCCCATCCCCACTCCCCGTCCCCACTCCCCGTCCCCACTCCCCGTCCCCACTCCCCGTCCTCACTCCCCATCCCCACTCCCCTTCCCCACTCCCCGTCCCCACTCCCCGTCCCCACTCCTCGTCCCCACTCCCCGTCCCCACTCCCCGTCCCCACTCCCCGTCCCCACTCTCCCTCCCCACTCTCCCTCCCCACTCTCCCTCCCCACTCAGTGTCCCCACTCAGTGTCCCCACTCTGTGTCCCCACTCTCCGTCCCCACTCTCCGTCCCCACTCAATGTAGCCACTGCCCATCCCCACTGTCCGTCCCCATCCTCGTCCCCGCTCCCCGTCCCCGCTCCCCGTCCCCGTCCCCGCACCCCGTCCCCTCTCCCCGTCCCCTGTCCCCGTCCCCTGTCCCCCTCCCCTGTCCCCGTCCCCTGTCCCCCTCCCCTGTCCCCCTCCCCTCTCCCCCTCCCCACTCGCCCTCCCCACTCGCCCTCCCCACTTGCCCTCCCCACTCGCCCTCCCCACTCGCCCTCCCCACTCGCCCTCCCCACCCCCAGTCCCCACCCCCCGTCCCCACCACCCGTCCCCACGCCCCGTCCCCACGCCCCGTCCCCACACGCCGTCCCCACACGCCGTCCCCACCCCCCGTCCCCACCCCCCGTCCCCACTCCCAGTCCCCACCCCCCGTCCCCACGCCCCGTCCCCACCCCCCGTCCCCACGCCCCGTCCCCACCCCCCGTCTCCACGCCCCGTCCCCACGCCCCGTCCTCACGCCCCGTCACCACGCCCCGTCACCACGCCCCGTCCCCAATCGCCGTCCCCAATCGCCGTCCCCACTCGCCGTTCCCCACTCGCCGTTCCCCACTCGCCCTCCCCAATCGCCCTCCCCACACCCCGTCCCCACCCCCCGTCCCCACGCCCCGTCCCCACGCCCCGTCCCCACGCCCCGTCCCCACGCCCCGTCACCACTCGCCGTCCCCACTCGCCGTCCCCACTCGCCGTCCCCACGCCCCGTCCCCACGCCCCGTCCCCACGAGCCGTCCCCACGCCCCGTCCCCAATCTCCGTCCCCAATCGCCGTCCCCAATAGCCGTCCCCAATCGCCGTCCCCCACTCGCCGTTCCCCACTCCCTGTCCCCACTCCCCGTCCGCACTCCCCGTCCGCACTCCCCGTCCGCTCTCCCCGTCCCCACTCCCCTCTCCCCACTCCCCTCTCCCCGTCCCCACTCCCCGTCCCCAGTCCCCGTCCCCACTCCCCGTCCGCACTCCCCGTCCGCACTCCCCGTCCCCACTCCCCTCTCCCCACTCCCCACTCCCCACTCCCTGTCCCCCCTCCCCATCCCCACTCCCCGTCCCCACGCTCCGTCCCCACGCCCCGTCCCCAAACGCCGTCCCCACTCGCCGTTCCCCACTCGCCCTCCCCACTCGCCCTCCCCACTCGCCCTCCCCACTCGCCCTCCCCACTCGCCCTCCCCACTCGCCCTCCCCACCCCCAGTCCCCACCCCCCGTCCCCACCACCCGTCCCCACGCCCCGTCCCCACGCCCCGTCCCCACACGCCGTCCCCACACGCCGTCCCCACCCCCCGTCCCCACCCCCCGTCCCCACTCCCAGTCCCCACCCCCCGTCCCCACGCCCCGTCCCCACCCCCCGTCCCCATGCCCCGTCCCCACCCCCCGTCTCCACGCCCCGTCCCCACGCCCCGTCCTCACTCCCCTCTCCCCACTCCCCTCTCCCCGTCCCCACTCCCCGTCCCCAGTCCCCGTCCCCACTCCCCGTCCGCACTCCCCGTCCGCACTCCCCGTCCCCACTCCCCTCTCCCCACTCCCCTCTCCCCGTCCCCACTCCCCGTCCCCAGTCCCCGTCCCCACTCCCCGTCCGCACTCCCCGTCCGCACTCCCCGTCCCCACTCCCCTCTCCCCACTCCCCACTCCCCACTCCCTGTCCCCCCTCCCCGTCCCCACTCCCCGTCCCCACGCTCCGTCCCCACGCCGCGTCCCCAAACGCCGTCCCCACTCGCCGTTCCCCACTCGCCCTCCCCACTCGCCCTCCCCACTCGCCCTCCCCACTCGCCCACCCCACTCGCCCTCCCCACTCGCCGTCCCCACCCCCCGTCCCCACCCCCGTCCCCACCCCCCGTCCCCACCCCCCGTCCCCACGCCCCGTCCCCACGCGCCGTCCCCACTCAGCGTCCCCACACCCCGTCCCCACGCCCCGTCCCCACGCCCCGTCCCCACGCCCCGTCCCCACGCCCCGTCCCCTCTCCCCGTCCCCTCTCCCCGTCCACTCACCCTCCCCACTCACCCTCTCCACTCACCCTCCCCACTCACCCTCCCCACTCACGCTCCCCACTCACGCTCCCCACTCACCCTCCCCACTCACCCTCCCCACTCACCCTCCCCACTCAATGTAGCCACTGCCCGTCCCCACTGCCCGTCCCCACTGCCCGTCCCCACTCCTCGTTCCCACTCCTCGTTCCCACTCCTCGTTCCCTCTCACCGTCCCCTCTCACCGTCCCCACTCTCCGTCCCCACTCTCCGCCCCCACTCTCCGTCCCCACTAACCGTCCCCACTCCCCGTCCCCTCTCCCCGTAGCAACTCTCTGTCCCCACTCTCCGTCCACACTCTCCGTCCACACTCTCCGTCCCCACTCTCCGACCCCACTCTCCGTCCCCACTCTCCGTCCCCACTCCCCGCCCCCACTCCCCGCTCCCACTCCCCGCTCCCAATCCCCGACCCCACTCCCCGTCCCCACGCCCCGTCCCCACTCCCCGCCCCCACTCCCCGCCCCCACTAACCGTCCCCTCTCTCCATCCCCACTCTCCGTCCACACTCCCCATCCCCACTCCCCGTCCCCACGCCCCATCCCCACTCCCCGCCCCCACTCCCCGCCCCCACTAACCGTCCCCTCTCTCCGTCCCCACTCTCCGTCCACACTCTCCGTCCCCACTCTCCGTCCCCACTCTCCGTCCCCACTCCCCGTCCCCACTCCCCGTCCCCACTCCCCGTCCCCACTCCCCGTCCCCTCTCTCCGTCCCCTCTCTCCGTCCCCTCTCTCCGTCCCCTCTCCCCGTCCCCTCTCCCCGACCCCACTCCCCGTCCCCTCTCTCCGTCCCCTCTCTCCGTCCCCTCTCCCCGTCCCCTCTCCCCCTCCCCTCTCCCCCTCCCCTCTCCCCCTCCCCTCTCCCCGTCCCCTCTCCCCGTCCACTCACCCTCCCCACTCACCCTCTCCACTCACCCTCCCCACTCACCCTCCCCACTCACCCTCCCCACTCAATGTAGCCACTGCCCGTCCCCACTGCCCGCCCCCACTGCCCGTCCCCACTCCTCGTTCCCACTCCTCGTTCCCACTCCTCGTTCCCACTCCTCGTTCCCTCTCACCGTCCCCTCTCACCGTCCACTCTCACCGTCCCCACTCTCCGTCCCCACTCTCCGTCCCCACTAACCGTCCCCACTCCCCGTCCCCTCTCCCCGTCCCCACTCCCCGTAGCCACTCTCTGTCCCCACTCTCCGTCCACACTCTCCGTCCCCACTCTCCGTCCCCACTCTCCGTCCCCACTCCCAGTCCCCCGTCCCCACTCCCCGTCCCCACTCCCCGTCCACATTCCCCGTCCACACTCCCCGTCCACACTCTCCGTCCCCTCTCTCCGTCCCCTCTCCGCGTCCCCTCTCCCGTCCCCTCTCCCCGTCCCCTCTCCCCGTCCCCTCTCCCCGTCCCCACTCCCCGTCCCCACTCCCCGTCCCCACTCCCCGTCCCCACTCCCCCTCCCCTCTCTCCGTCCCCTCTCCCCCTCCCCTCTCCCCCTCCCCTCTCCCCCTCCCCTCTCTCCGTCCCCTCTCCGCGTCCCCTCTCCCGTCCCCTCTCCCCGTCCCCTCTCCCCGTCCCCACTCCCCGTCCCCACTCCCCGTCCCCACTCCCCGTCCCCACGCCCCGTCACCACGCCCCGTCCCCACGCCCCGTCCCCACGCCCCGTCCCCAAACGCCGTCCCCACTCGCCGTTCCCCACTCGCCCTCCCCACTCGCCCTCCCCACTCGCCCTCCCCACTCGCCCTCCCCACTCGCCGTCCCCACCCCCCGTCCCCACCCCCGTCCCCACCCCCCGTCCCCACCCCCCGTCCCCACGCCCCGTCCCCACGCGCCGTCCCCACTCAGCGTCCCCACACCCCGTCCCCACGCCCCGTCCCCACGCCCCGTCCCCACGCCCCGTCCCCACGCCCCGTCCCCTCTCCCCGTCCACTCACCCTCCCCACTCACCCTCTCCACTCACCCTCCCCACTCACCCTCCCCACTCACGCTCCCCACTCACGCTCCCCACTCACCCTCCCCACTCACCCTCCCCACTCACCCTCCCCACTCAATGTAGCCACTGCCCGTCCCCACTGCCCGTCCCCACTGCCCGTCCCCACTCCTCGTTCCCACTCCTCGTTCCCACTCCTCGTTCCCTCTCACCGTCCCCTCTCACCGTCCCCACTCTCCGTCCCCACTCTCCGTCCCCACTCTCCGTCCCCACTAACCGTCCCCACTCCCCGTCCCCTCTCCCCGTAGCCACTCTCTGTCCCCACTCTCCGTCCACACTCTCCGTCCACACTCTCCGTCCCCACTCTCCGACCCCACTCTCCGTCCCCACTCTCCGTCCCCACTCCCCGTCCACACTCCCCGTCCACACTCCCCGTCCACACTCCCCGTCCCCACTCCCCGTCCCCTCTCCCCGTCCCCTCTCCCCGTCCCCTCTCCCCGTCCCCACTCCCCGCCCCCACTCCCCGTCCCCTCTCTCCGTCCCCTCTCTCCCTCCCCTCTCCCCCTCCCCTCTCCCCCTCCCCTCTCCCCGTCCCCTCTCCCCGTCCCCTCTCCACGTCCCCTCTCCCCGTCCCCTCTCCCTCCCCACTCTCCCTCCCCACTCTCCCTCCCCACTCTCCCTCCCCACTCACCCTCCCCACTCACCCTCCCCACTCACCCTCCCCACTCACCCTCCTCACTCACCCTCCCCACTCACCCTCCCCACTCACCCTCCCCACTCACCCTCCCCACTCCCCGTCCCCACTCAATGTAGCAACTGCCCGTCCCCACTGCCCGTCCCCACTGCCCGTCCCCAGTGCCCGTCCCCACTGCTCGTTCCCACTCCTCGTTCCCACTCCTCGTTCCCACTCCCCTTCCCCACTCCCCGTCCCCACTCCCCGTTCCCACTCCCCGTCCCCGCTCCCCGTCCTCACTCCCCATCCCCACTCCCCTTCCCCACTCCCCGTCCTCACTCCCCGTCCTCACTCCCCGTCCCCACCCCCCGTCCCCACTCCCCGTCCCCACTCCCCGTCCCCACTCCCCGTCCCCACTCTCCCTCCCCACTCTCCCTCCCCACTCTCCCTCCCCACTCTCCCTCCCCACTCAGTGTCCCCACTCAGTGTCCCCACTCAGTGCCCCCACTCAGTGTCCCCACTCTCCGTCCCCACTCTCCGTCCCCACTCAATGTAGCCACTGCCCATCCCCACTGTCCGTCCCCATCCTCGTCCCCGCTCCCCGTCCCCGCTCCCCGTCCCCGTCCCCGCACCCCGTCCCCTCTCCCCGTCCCCTCTCCCCGTCCCCTCTCCCCGTCCCCTCTCCCCGTCCCATGTCCCCGTCCCCTGTCCCCGTCCCCTGTCCCCGTCCCCTGTCCCCCTCCCCTCTCCCCCTCCCCACTCGCCCTCCCCACTCGCCCTCCCCACTCGCCCTCCCCACTCGCCCTCCCCACCCCCCGTCCCCACCACCCGTCCCCACGTCCCGTCCCCACAGGCCGTCCCCACACGCCGTCCCCACCCCCCGTCCCCACGCCCCGTCCCCACCTCCCGTCCCCACGCCCCGTCCCCACGCGCCGTCCCCACGCCCCGTCCCCACGCCCCGTCACCACGCCCCGTCCCCAATCGCCGTCCCAATCGCCGTCCCCAATCGCCGTCCCCCACTCGCCGTCCCCAATCGCCGTCCCCCACTCGCCGTTCCCCACTCGCCCTCCCCACTCGCCCTCCCCACTCGCCCTCCCCACCCCCCGTCCCCACCACCCGTCCCCACGTCCCGTCCCCACAGGCCGTCCCCACACGCCGTCCCCACCCCCCGTCCCCACACCCCGTCCCCACCTCCCGTCCCCACGCCCCGTCCCCACGCGCCGTCCCCACGCCCCGTCCCCACGCCCCGTCACCACGCCCCGTCCCCAATCGCCGTCCCAATCGCCGTCCCCAATCGCCGTCCCCCACTCGCCGTCCCCAATCGCCGTCCCCCACTCGCCGTTCCCCACTCGCCCTCCCCACTCGCCCTCCCCACTCGCCCTCCCCACTAGCCCTCCCCACTCGCCCTTCCCACTCGCCCTCCCCACTCGCCCTCCCCACTCGCCCTCCCCACTCGCCCTCCCCACTCGCCCTACCCACTCGCCCTACCCACTCGCCCTCCCCAATCGCCCTCCCCACTCGCCCTCCCCACCCGCCGTCCCCACCCCCCGTCCCCACGCCCCGTCCCCACGCCCCGTCCCCACGCCCCGTCCCCACGCCCCGTCCCCACTCGCCGTCCCCACTCGCCGTCCCCACGCCCCGTCCTCACGCCCCGTCCCCAGGCCCCGTCCCCAATCGCCGTCCCCAATAGCCGTCCCCAATCGCCGTCCCCCACTCGCCATCCCCCACTCCCTGTCCCCACTCCCCGTCCGCACTCCCCGTCCGCACTCCCCGTCAGCACTCCCCGTCCGCACTCCCCGTCCCCACTCCCCTCTCCCCACTCCCCGTCCCCACTCCCCTCTCCCCACTCCCCTCTCCCCGTCCCCACTCCCCGACCCCACTCCCCGTCCCCACTCCCCGTCCCCACTCCCCGTCCGCACTCCCCGTCCCCACGCCCCTCTCCCCACTCCCCACTCCCCACTCCCCACTCCCCGTCCCCACTCCCTGTCCCCACTCCCCGTCCCCACTCCCTGTCCCCACTCCCTGTCCCCACTCCCCGTCCCCACTCCCCGTCCCCACGACCCGTCCCCACGCCCCGTCACCACGCCCCGTCACCACGCCCCGTCCCCACGCCCCGTCCCCACGCACCATCCCCACGCCCCCTCACCACGCCCCGTCCCCACGCCCCGTCCCTACGCCCTGTCAGCACGCCCCGTCCCCAAACGCCGTCCCCACTCGCCGTTCCCCACTCGCCGTTCCCCACTCGCCCTCCCCACTCGCCCTCCCCACTCGCCCTCCACTCCCCCCGTCCCCACGCCCCGTCTCCACGCCCCGTCCCCACCCCCCGTCCCCACGCCCCGTCCCCACGCACCGTCCCCATGCCCCGTCACCACGCCCCGTCCCCAATCGCCGTCCCCAATCGCCGTCCCCACTCGCCGTTCCCCACTCGCCGTTCCCCACTCGCCCTCCCCACTCGCCCTCCCCACTCGCCTTCCCCACTCGCCCTCCCCAATCGCCCTCCCCACTCGCCCTCCCCACTCGCCCTCCCCACCCCCCGTCCCCACGCCCCGTCCCCACGCCCCGTCCCCACGCCCCGTCCCCACGCCCCGTCCCCACGCCCCGTCCCCACTCGCCGTCCCCACGCCCCGTCCCCACGCCCCGCCCCACGCCCCGTCCCCAATCTCCGTCCCCAATCGCCGTCCCCAATTGCCGTCCCCAATCGCCGTCCCCCACTCGCCGTTCCCCACTCCCTGTCCCCACTCCCCGTCCGCACTCCCCGTCCGCACTCCCCGTCCGCACTTCCCGTCCCCACTCCCCTCTCCCCACTCCCCGTCCCCACTCCCCTCTCCCCACTCCCCTCTCCCCGTCCCCACTCCCCGTCCCCACTCCCCGTCCCCACTCCCCGTCCGCACTCCCCGTCCGCACTCCCCGTCCCCACTCCCCTCTCCCCGTCCCCACTCCCCGTCCCCACTCCCCGTCCCCACTCCCCGTCCGCACTCCCCGTCCGCACTCCCCGTCCCCACTCCCCTCTCCCCACTCCCCACTCCCCACTCGCCCTCCCCACTCGCCCTCCCCACTCGCCGTCCCCACCTCCCGTCCCCACCCCCCGTCCCCACGCCCCGTCCCCACGCGCCGTCCCCACTCAGCGTCCCCACCCCCCGTCCCCAAGCCCCGTCCCCACGCCCCGTCCCCACGCCCCGTCCCCACTCGCCGTCCCCACTCGCCGTCCCCACGCCCCGTCCCCACGCCCCGTCCCCACGCCCCGTCCCCATGCCCCGTCCCCAATCGCCGTCCCCAATCGCCGTCCCCAATCGCCGTTCCCCACTCGCCGTTCCCCGCGCCCCGTCACCGCTCCCCGTCCCCGCTCCCCGTCCCCTCTCCCCGTCCCCTCTCCCCGTCCCCACTCCCCGTCCCCACTCCCCGTCCTCACTCCCCGTCCCCACTCCCTTTCCCCGCTCCCCGTCCTCACTATCGTCCCCACTCCCCGTCCCCACTCCCCGTCCCCACTCCCCGTCCCCACTCCCCGTCCCCACGCCCCGTCCCCACGCCCCGTCCCCACTCGCCGTCCCCACTCGCCGTCCCCACGCCCCGTCCCCACGCCCCGTCCCCACGCCCCGTCCCCAATCTCCGTCCCCAATCGCCGTCCCCAATAGCCGTCCCCAATCGCCGTCCCCCACTCGCCGTTCCCCACTCCCTGTCCCCACTCCCCGTCCGCACTCCCCGTCCGCACTCCCCGTCCGCACTCCCCGTCCCCACTCCCCTCTCCCCACTCCCCGTCCCCACTCCCCTCTCCCCACTCCCCTCTCCCCACTCCCCTCTCCCCGTTCCCACTCCCCGTCCCCACTCCCCGTCCCCACTCCCCGTCCGCACTCCCCGTCCGCACTCCCCGTCCCCACTCCCCTCTCCCCGTCCCCACTCCCCGTCCCCACTCCCCGTCCCCACTCCCCGTCCGCAATCCCCGTCCCCACTCCCCTCTCCGCACTCCCCACTCCCCACTCCCTGTCCCCACTCCCTGTCCCCCCTCCCCGTCCCCACTCCCCGTCCCCACTCCCCGTCCCCACTCCCCGTCCCCACGCCCCGTCCCCACGCCCCGTCACCACGCCCCATCACCACGCCCCGTCCCCACACCCCGTCACCACGCCCCGTCCCCACGCCCCGTCCCCACGCCCCGTCACCACGCCCCGTCCCCAAACGCCGTCCCCAATCGCCGTCCCCACACGCCGTTCCCCACTCGCCCTCCCCACTCGCCCTCCCCACTCGCCCTCCCCACTCGCCCTCCCCACTCGCCCTCCCCACTCGCCGTCCCCACCCCCCGTCCCCACCCCCCGTCCCCACGCCCCGTCCCCACGCGCCGTCCCCACTCAGCGTCCCCACCCCCCGTCCCCACCCCCAGTCCCCACGCCCCGTCCCCACGCCCCGTCCCCACGCCCCGTCCCCACTCGCCGTCCCCACACGCCGTCCCCACTCGCCGTCCCCACGCCCCGTCCCCAATCGCCGTCCCCAATCGCCGTCCCCACTCGCCGTTCCCCACTCCCCGTCCCCACTCCCCGTCCCCATTCCCCGTCCCCATTCCCCGTCCGCACTCCACGTCCGCACTCCACATCCGCACTCCACGTCCGCACTCCCCGTCCGCACTCCCCGTCCCCACTCCCCTCTCCCCACTCCCCGTCCCCACTCCCCTCTCCCCACTCCCCACTCCCCTCTCCCCGTCCCCTCTCCCCGTCCCCTCTCCCCGCCCCCACTCCCCGTCCCCACTCCCTGTCCCCACTCCCCTCTCCTCACTCCCCGTCCCCACTCCCCTCTCCCCACTCCCCACTCCCCACTCCCCACTCCCCACTCCCCGTCCCCACTCCCCGTCCCCACTCCCCGTCCCCACTCCCCGTCCCCATGCCCAGTCCCCACGCCCCGTCCCCAATCGCCGTTCCCCAATCGCCGTCCCCACTCGCCGTTCCCCACTAGCCCTCCCCACTCGCCCTCCCCACTCGCCCTCCCCACTCGCCCTCCCCACTCGCCGTCCCCACCCCCCGTCCCCACCCACCTTCCCCACACCCCGTCCCCACCCCCCGTCCCCACGCCCCCTCCCCACGCACCGTCCCCTCTCAGCGTCCCCACCCGCCGTCCACACCCCCCGTCTCCACCCCCCGTCCCCACCCCCCGTCCCCACCCCCCGTCCCCACGCCCCGTCCCCACGCCCCGTCCCCACGCCCCGTCCCCACGCCCCGTCCCCAATCGCCGTCCCCAATCGCCGTCCCCAATCGCCGTCCCCAATCGCCGTACTCACTCACCGTTCCCCACTCGCCCGTCCCCACTCCCCGTCCCCACGCCCCGTCCCCACGCCCCGTCCCCACGCCCCGTCCCCACGCCCCGTCCCCACTCGCCGTCCCCACTCCCCGTCCCCACGCCCCGTCCCCACGCCCCGTCCCCAATCGCCGTCCCCAATCGCCGTCCCCACTTGCCGTTCCCCACTCCCCTACCCATCTCCCCGTCCCCACTCTCCATGCCCACTCTCCGTCCCCACTCCCCGTCCCCACTCCCCGTCCCCACTCCCCGTCTCCACTCCCCGTCCCCACTCTCCGTCCCCACTCTCCGTCCCCACTCTCCGTCCCCACTCCCCGTCCCCACTCCCCGTCCCCACTCCCCGTCCCCACTCTCCATCCCCACTCTCCGTCCCCACTCTCCGACCCCACTCCCCGTCCCCACTCCCCGTCCCCACGCCCCGTCCCCACGCCCCGTCCCCACGCCCCGTCCCCACTCGCCGTCCCCACTCCCCGTCCCCACGCCCCGTCCCCAATCGCCGTCCCCAATCGCCGTCCCCACTTGCCGTTCCCCACTCCCCTACCCATCTCCCCGTCCCCACTCTCCGTCCCCACTCTCGGTCCCCACTCTCGGTCCCCACTCTCGGTCCCCACTCACGGTCCCCACTCACGGTCCTCACTCCCCGTCCCCACTCAATGTAGCCACTGCCCGTCCCCACTGCCCGTCCCCACTGCCCGTCCCCACTGCCCGTCCCCACTCCTCGTTCCCGCTCCTCCTTCCAGCTCACCGTCCCCGCACCCCGTCCCCGCTCTCCGTCCCCGCTCCCCGTCCCCGCTTCCCGTCCCCGCTCCCCGTCCCTGCTCCCCGTCCCCGCTCCCCGTCCCCTCTCCCCGTCCCCACTCACCGTCCCCACTCCCCGTCCCCACTCCCCGTCCCCACTCCCCGTCCCCACTCTCCGTCCGCACTCTCCGTCCCCACTCTCCGTCCCCACTCACCGTCCCCACTCTCCGTCCCCACTCTCCGTCCCCACTCCCCGTCCCCACTCCCCGTCTCCACCCCCCGTCCCCACTCCCCGTCCCCACTCCCCGTCCACACTCCCCGTCCCCACTCTCCGTCCCCACTCTCCGTCCCCACTCCCCGACCCCACTCTCCGACCCCACTCTCCGTCCCCACTCTCCGTCCCCACTCTCCGTCCCCACTCACCGTCCCCACTCCCCGTCCCCACTCAATGTAGCCACTGCCCGTCCCCACTGCCCGTTCCCACTCCTCGTTTTCGCTCCTCGTTCCCGCTCACCGTATCCACTCCCCATCCCCACGCCCCGTCCCCACTCCCCGTCCCCACTCCCCGCCCCCACTCCCAGTCCCCTCTCCCCGTCCCCTCTCCCCGTCCCCTCTCGCCTTCCCCACTCCCCTTCCCCACTCCCCCTCCCCACTCCCCGTCCCCACTCCCCGTCCCCACTCTCCGTCCCCACTCCACTACCCATCTCCCCGGCCCCACTCCCCGTCCCCACTCCCCGTCCCCACTCCCCGTCCCCACTCCCCGTCCCCTCTCCCCGTCCCCACTCCCCGTCCCCACTCAATGTAGCCACTCCCCGTCCCCACTCCCCGTCCCCACTCCCCGTCCCCTCTCCCCGTCCCCTCTCCCCGTCCCCTCTCCCCGTCCCCACTCCCCGTCCTCACTCCCCGTCCCCACTCCCCGTAGCCACTCCCCGTATCCGCTCCCCGAATCCACTCCCCGTCCCCACTCCCCGTCCCCACTCCCCGTCCCCACTCCCCGTTCCCACTCCCCGTCCCCACTCCCCGTCCCCACTCCCCGTCCCCACTCACCGTCCCCACTCCCCGTCCACACTCCCCGGCCCCACTCTCCGTCCCCACTCTCCGTCCCCACTCTCCGTCCCCACTCACCGTCCCCACTCTCCGTCCCCACTCTCCGTCCCCACTCCCCGTCCCCACTCCCCGTCCCCACTCCCCGTCTCCACTCCCCGTCCCCACTCTCCGTCCCCACTCTCCGTCCCCACTCTCCATCCCCACTCCCCGTCCCCACTCCCCGTCCCCACTCCCCGTCCCCACTCCCCGTCCCCACTCTCCGTCCCCACTCTCCGACCCCACTCTCCGTCCCCACTCTCCGTCCCCACTCACCGTCCCCACTCCCCGTCCCCACGCAATGTAGCCACTGCCCGTCCCCACTGCCCGTTCCCACTCCTCGTTTTCGCTCCTCGTTCCCGCTCACCGTATCCACACCCCGAATCCACTCACCGTCCCCACTCCCCGTGTCCACTCCCCGTCCCCACGCCCCGTCCCCACGCCCCGTCCCCAATCGCCGTCCCCAATCGCCGTCCCCACTCGCCGTTCCCCACTCCCCTACCCATCTCCCCGTCCCCACTCTCCGTCCCCACTCTCGGTCCCCACTCTCGGTCCCCACTCTCGGTCCCCACTCTCAGTCCCCACTCACGGTCCCCACTCACCGTCCCCACTCACGGTCCTTACTCCCCGTCCCCACTCAATGTAGCCACTGCCCGTCCCCACTGCCCGTCCCCACTGCCCGTCCCCGCTCTCCGTCCCCGCTCCCCGTCCCCACTCCCCTTCCCCACTCACCGTCCCCACTCCCCGTCCCCACTCCCCGTCCCCACTCCCCGTCCCCACTCCCCGTCCCCACTCTCCGTCCCCACTCTCCGTCCCCACTCACCGTCCCCACTCTCCGTCCCCACTCTCCGTCCCCACTCCCCGTCCCCACTCCCCGTCCCCACCCCCCGTCCACACTCCCCGTCCCCACTCCCCGTCCCCACTCCCCGTCCCCACTCTCCGTCCCCACTCTCCGTCCCCACTCCCCGTCCCCACTCCCCGACCCCACTCTCCGACCCCACTCTCCGTCCCCACTCTCCGTCCCCACTCTCCGTCCCCACTCACCGTCCCCACTCCCCGTCCCCACTCAATGTAGCCACTGCCCGTCCCCACTGCCCGTTCCCACTCCACGTTTTCGCTCCTCGTTCCCGCTCACCGTATCCACTCCCCGTATCCACTCCCCGTCCCCACGCCCCGTCCCCACTCCCCGTCCCCACTCCCCGTCCCCTCTTCCCGTCCCCTCTCCCCATCCCCACTCCCCGTCCCCACTCCCCCTCCCCACTCCCCGTCCCCACTCCCCGTCCCCACTCTCCATCCCCACTCCCCTACCCATCTCCCCGGCCCCACTCCCCGTCCCCACTCCCCGTCCCCACTCCCCGTCCCCACTCCCCGTCCCCTCTCCCCGTCCCCTCTCCCCGTCCCCACTCCCCGTCCCCACTCCCCGTCCCCACTCAATGTAGCCACTCCCCATCCCAACTCCCCGTCCCCACTCCCCGTCCCCTCTCCCCGTCCCCTCTCCTCGTCCCCTCTCCCCGTCCCCTCTCCCCGTCCCCACTCCCTGTCCTCACTCCCCGTCCCCACTCCCCGTAGCCACTCCCCGTATCCACTCCCCGAATCCACTCCCCGTCCCCACTCCCCGTCCCCACTCCCCGTTCCCACTCCCCGTCCCCACTCCCCGTCCCCACTCCCGTCCCCACTCTCCGTCCCCACTCTCCGTCCCCACTCCCCGTCCCCACTCCCCGTCCCCACTCCCCGTCCCCACTCCCCGTCCCCACTCTCCGTCCCCACTCTCCGTCCCCACTCTCCGTCCCCACTCTCCGACTCCACTCTCCGTCCCCACTCTCCGTCCCCACTCTCCGTCCCCACTCACCGTCCCCACTCCCCGTCCCCACTCAATGTAGCCACTGCCCGTCCCCACTGCCCGTTCCCACTCCTCGTTTTCGCTCCTCGTTCCCGCTCACCGTATCCACTCCCCGAATCCACTCACCGTCCCCACTCCCCGTCCCCACGCCCCGTCCCCACTCCCCGTCCCCACTCCCCGTCCCCACTCCCCGTCCCCTCTCCCCGTCCACTCTCCCCTTCCCCACTCCCCGTCCCCACTCCCCGTCCCCACTCCCCGTCCCCAACTCCCCGTAGCCACTCCCCGTATCCACTCCCCATATCCACTCCCCGAATCCACTCCCCGTATCCACTCCCCGAATCCACTCCCCGTCCCCACTCCCTGTCCCCACTGCCCGTCCCCACTCCCCGTCCCCACACCCCGTCCCCACACCCCGTCCCCACTCCCCGTCCCCACTCCCCGTCCCCACTCCCCGTCTCCACACCCCGTCCCCACACCCCGTCCCCACACCCCGTCCCCACTCCCCGTCCCCACTCCCCGTCCCCGCTTCCTGTCCCCACTCCCCGTCCCCACTCCCCGTCCCCGCTCCTCGTCCACGCTCCTCGTTTTCGCTCCTCGTTCCCGCTCACCGTTCCCGCTCCCCGTCCCCGCTCCCCGTCCCCGCTCCCCGTCCCCGCTCCCCGTCCCCACTCACCGTCTCCACTCACCGTCCCCACTCACCGTCCCCACGCCCCGTCCGCACTCCCCGTCCGCACTCCCCGTCCCCACTCCCCGTATCCACTCCGCGTCCCCATTCCCCGTTTCCACCCCCCGTATCCACTCCCCGTATCCACTCCCCGTATCCACTCCCCGTCCCCACTCCCCGTCCCCACTCAGTGTCGTCACTCACCGTCCCCACTCCCCGTCCCCACTCCCCGTACCCACTCCCCGTCCCCACTCCCCGTCCCTACTCCCCGTCCCCACTCCCCGTCCCCTCTCCCCGTCCCCTCTCCCCGTCCCCTCTCCCCGTCCCCACTCCCCGTCCCCACTCCCCGTCCCCAATCACCATCCCCACTCACCGTCCCCACTCCCCGTATCCACTCCCCGTATCCACTCCCCGTCCTCACTCCCCGTATCCACTCCCCGTATCCACTCCCCGAATCCACTCCCCGTCCCCACTCCCCGTCCCCACTCCTCGTCCCCACTCCCCATCCCCACTCCCCGTATCCACTCCCCGTATCCACTCCCCATCCTCAATCCCCGTATCCACTCCCCGTATCCACTCTCCGTCCCCACTCCCCGTCCCCACTCCCCGTCCCCACTCCCCGTCCCAACTCCACGTCCCCACTCCACGTCCCCACTCACCGTCCCCACTCCCCGTCCCCACTCCCCGTCCCCACTCCCCGTCCTCACTGCCCGTCCCCACTCCTCGTTCCAGCTCACCTTCCCCACACCCCGTCCCCGCTCCCCGTCCCCGCTCCCCGTCCCCGCTCCCCATTCACGCTCCCCGTCCCCACTCCCCGTCCCCACTCAATGTAGCCACTCCCCGTCCCCACTCCCCGTCCCCACTCCCCGTCCCCTCTCCCCGTCCCCTCTCCCCGTCCCCTCTCCCCGTCCCCACTCCCCGTCCCCACTCCCCGTCCCCACTCCCCGTATCCGCTCCCCGAATCCACTCCCCGTCCCCACTCCCCGTCCCCACTCCCCGTTCGCACTCCCCGTCCCCACTCCCCGTCCCCAGTCCCCATCCCCACTCACCGTCCCCACTCCCTGTCCCCACTCTCCGTCCCCACTCTCCGTCCCCACTCTCCGTCCCCACTCTCCGTCCCCACACCCCGTCCCCACACCCCGTCACCACTCCCCGTCCCCACTCCCCGTCCCCGCTCCCCGTCCCCGCTCCCCGGCCCCGCTCGCCGTCCCCGCTAGCCGTCCCGGCTCCCCGTCCCCACTCCCCGTCCCCACTCCCCGTCCCCGCTCCTCGTCCCCGCTCCTCGTTTTCGCTCCTCGTTCCCGCTCACCGTTCCCGCTCCCCGTCCCCGCTCCCCGTCCCCGCTCCCCGTCTCCACTCACCGTCCACACTCACCGTCCCCACTCACAGTCCCCACTCCCCGTCCGCACTCCCCGTCCGCACTCCCCGTCCCCACTCCCCGTCCCCACGCCCCGTCCCCACTCCCCGTATCCACTCCGCGTCCCCATTCCCCGTGTCCACTCCCCGTATCCACTCCCCGTATCCACTCCCCATCCCCACTCCCCGTCCCCACTCAGTGTCGTCACTCACCGTCCCCACTCCCCGTCCCCACTCCCCGTACCCACTCCCCGTCCCCACTCCCCGTCCCTACTCCCCGTCCCCACTCCCCGTCCCCTCTCCCCGTCCCCTCTCCCCGTCCCCTCTCCCCGTCCCCACTCCCCGTCCCCACTCCCCGTCCCCACTCCCCGTCCCCACTCCCCGTATCCACTCCCCGTATCCACTCCCCGTATCCACTCCCCGTCCTCACTCCCCGTATCCACTCCCCGTATCCACTCCCCGAATCCACTCCCCGTCCCCACTCCCCGTCCCCACTCCCCGTCCCCACTCCCCATCCCAACTCCCCGTCCCCACTCCCCGTCCCCACTCACCGTCCCCACTCCCCGTCCCCACTCCCCGTCCCCACTCCCCGTCCCCACTGCCCGTCCCCACTCCTCGTTCCAGCTCACCGTCCCCGCACCCCGTCCCCGCACCCCGTCCCCGCTCCCCGTCCCCGCTCCCCGTCCCCGCTCCCCGTCCCCTCTCCCCGTCCCCTCTCCCCGTCCCCACTCCCCGTCCCCACTCCCCGTCCCCACTCCCCGTCCCCACTCATTGTAGCCACTCCCCGTCCACACTCCCCGTCCCCACTCCCCGTCCCCTCTCCACGTCCCCTCTCCCCATCCCCTCTCCCCGTCCCCACTCCCCGTCCCCACTCCCCGTCCCCACTCGCCGTAGCCACTCCCCGTATCCGCTCCCCGAATCCACTCCCCGTCCCCACTCCCCGTTCCCACTCCCCGTTCCCACTCCCCGTCCCCACTCCCTGTCCCCACTCCCCGTCCCCACTGACCGTCCCCACTCCCCGTCCCCACTCTCCGTCCCCACTCTCCGTCCCCACTCTCCGTCCCCACTCACCGTCCCCACTCTCCGTCCCCACTCTCCGTCCCCACTCCCCGTCCCCACTCCCCGTCCCCACTCCCCGTCCCCACTCTCCGTCCCCACTCTCCGTCCCCACTCTCCGTCCCCACTCCCCGTCACCACTCCCCGTCCCCACTCCCCGTCCCCACTCCCCGTCCCCACTCTCCGTCCCCACTCTCCGACCCCACTCTCCGTCCCCACTCTCCGTCCCCACTCTCCGTCCCCACTCACCGTCCCCACTCCCCGTCCCCACTCAATGTAGCCACTGCCCGTCCCCACTGCCCGTTCCCACTCCTCGTTTTCGTTCCTCGTTCCCGCTCACCGTATCCACTCCCCGAATCCACTCACCGTCCCCACTCCCCGTCCCCACTCCTCGTCCCCACTCCCCGTCCCCACTCCCCGTCCCCTCTCCCCGTCCCCTCTCCCCTTCCCCACTCCCCGTCCCCACTCCCCGTCCCCAATCCCCGTAGCCACTCCCCGTATCCACTCCCCATATCCACTCAATGTAGCCACTCCCCGTCCCCACTCCCCGTCCCCACTCCCCGTCCCCTCTCCCCGTCCCCTCTCCCCGTCCCCTCTCCCCGTCCCCACTCCCCGTCCCCACTCCCCGTCCCCACTCCCCGTTCCCACTCCCCGTCCCCACTCCCCGTCCCCAGTCCCCATCCCCACTCACCGTCCCCACTCCCTGTCCCCACTCTCCGTCCCCACTCTCCGTCCCCACTCTCCGTCCCCACTCTCCGTCCCCACACCCCGTCCCCACACCCCGTCACCACTCCCCGTCCCCACTCCCCGTCCCCGCTCCCCATCCCCGCTCCCCGGCCCCGCTCGCCGTCCCCGCTCGCCGTCCCCGCTCCCCGTCCCCACTCCCCGTCCTCACTCCCCGTCCCCGCTCCTCGTCCCCGCTCCTCGTTTTCGCTCCTCGTTCCCGCTCACCGTTCCCGCTCCCCGTCCCCGCTCCCCGTCCCCGCTCCCCATCTCCACTCACCGTCCACACTCACCGTCCCCACTCACAGTCCCCACTACCCGTCCGCACTCCCCGTCCGCACTCCCCGTCCCCACTCCCCGTCCCCACTCCCGTCCCCACTCCCCGTATCCACTCCGCGTCCCCATTCCCCGTGTCCACTCCCCGTATCCACTCCCCGTATCCACTCCCCATCCCCACTCCCCGTCCCCACTCAGTGTCGTCACTCACCGTCCCCACTCCCCGTCCCCACTCCCCGTACCCACTCCCCGTCCCCACTCCCCGTCCCTACTCCCCGTCCCCACTCCCCGTCCCCTCTCCCCGTCCCCTCTCCCCGTCCCCTCTCCCCGTCCCCTCTCCCCGTCCCCACTCCCGTCCCCACTCCCCGTCCCCACTCACCGTCCCCACTCCCCGTATCCACTCCCCGTATCCACTCCCCGTCCTCACTCCCCGTATCCACTCCCCGTATCCACTCCCCGAATCCACTCCCCGTCCCCACTCCCCGTCCCCACTCCCCGTATCCACTCCCCGTCCTCACTCCCCGTATCCACTCCCCGTATTCACTCCCCGAATCCACTCCCCGTCCCCACTCCCCGTCCCCACTCCCCGTATCCACTCCCCGTCCTCACTCCCGTATCCACTCCCCGTATTCACTCCCGTCCCCACTCCCTGTCCCCACTCCCCGTCCCCACTCCCCATCCAACTCCCCGTCCCCACTCCCCGTCCCCACTCACCGTCCCCACTCCCCATCCCCACTCCCCGTCCCCACTCCCCGCCCCCACTGCCCGTCCCCACTCCTCGTTCCAGCTCACCGTCCCCGCACCCCGTCCCCGCACCCCGTCCCCGCTCCCCGTCCCCGCTCCCCGTCCCCGCTCCCCGTCCCCGCTCCACGTCCCCTCTCCCGTCCCCTCTCCCCGTCCCCACTCCCCGTCCCCACTCCCCGTCCCCACTCAATGTAGCCACTCCCCGTCCCCACTCCCCGTCCCCACTCCCCGTCCCCTCTCCCCATCCCCTCTCCCCGTCCCCTCTCCCCGTCCCCACTCCCCGTCCCCACTCGCCGTAGCCACTCCCCGTATCCGCTCCCCGAATCCACTCCCCGTCCCCACTCCCCGTTCCCACTCCCCGTTCCCACTCCCCGTCCCCACTCCCCGTCCCCACTCCCCGTCCCCACTGACCGTCCCCACTCCCCGTCCCCACTCTCCGTCCCCACTCTCCGTCCCCACTCTCCGTCCCCACTCACCGTCCCCACTCTCCGTCCCCACTCTCCGTCCCCACTCTCCGTCCCCACTCCCCGTCCCCACTCCCCGTCCCCACTCCCCGTCCCCACTCCCCGTCCCCACTCTCCGTCCCCACTCTCCGTCCCCACTCCCCGTCACCACTCCCCGTCCCCACTCCCCGTCCCCACTCCCCGTCCCCACTCTCCGTCCCCACTCTCCGACCCCACTCTCCGTCCCCACTCTCCGTCCCCACTCTCCGTCCCCACTCACCGTCCCCACTCCCCGTCCCCACTCAATGTAGCCACTGCCCGTCCCCACTGCCCGTTCCCACTCCTCGTTTTCGTTCCTCGTTCCCGCTCACCGTATCCACTCCCCGAATCCACTCACCGTCCCCACTCCCCGTCCCACTCCTCGTCCCCACTCCCCGTCCCCACTCCCCGTCCCCTCTCCCCGTCCCCTCTCCCCTTCCCCACTCCCCGTCCCCACTCCCCGTCCCCACTCCCCGTAGCCACTCCCCGTATCCACTCCCATATCCACTTCCCGAATCCACTCCCCGTATCCACTCCCCGAATCCACTCCCCGTCCCCACTCCCCGTCCCCACTCCCCGTCCCCACTCCCCGTCCCCACACCCCGTCCCCACACCCCGTCCCCACTCCCCGTCCCCACTCCCCGTCCCCACTCCCCGTCCCCGCTCCCCGTCCCCGCTCCCCTTCCCCGCTCGCCGTCCCCGCTCCCCGTCCCCACTCCCCGTCCCCACTCCCGTCCCCGCTCCTCGTCCCCGCTCCTCGTTTTCGCTCCTCGTTCCCGCTCACCGTTCCCGCTCCCCATCCCCGCTCCCCGTCCCTGCTCCCCGTCCCCGCTCCCCGTCCCCGCTCCCCGTCCCCACTCACCGTCTCCACTCACCGTCCCCACTCACCGTCCCCACTCACCGTCCCCACTCCCCGTCCGCACTCCCCGTCCGCACTCCCCGTCCCCACTCCCCGTCCCCACTCCCCGTCCCCACTCCCCGTATCCACTCCGCGTCCCCATTCCCCGTCCCTCTCCCCGTCCCCACTCCTCGTTTTCGCTCCTCGTTCCCGCTCACCGTTCCCGCTCCCCATCCCCGCTCCCCGTCCCTGCTCCCCGTCCCCGCTCCCGTCCCGCTCCCCGTCCCCACTCACCGTCTCCACTCACCGTCCCCACTCACCGTCCCCACTCACCGTCCCCACTCCCCGTCCGCACTCCCCTTCCGCACTCCCCGTCCCCACTCCCCGTCCCCACTCCCCGTCCCCACTCCGCGTCCCCACACCCCGTCCCCACTCACCGTCCCCACTGCCCGTCCCCACTCCCCGTCCCACTCCCCGTCCCCACTCCCCGTATCCACTCCCCGTCCCCATTCACCGTATCCACTCCCCGTATCCACTCCCCGTATCCACTCCCCGTCCCCACTCCCCGTCCCCACTCCCCGTCCCCACTCAGTGTCGCCACTCTCCGTCCCCACTCTCCGTCCCCACTCTCGGTCCCCACTCCCAGTCCCCACTAACGGTCCCCACTCACGGTCCCCACTCAATGTATCCACTGCCCGTCCCACTGCCCGTCCCCACTCCTCTTTCCCACTCCTCGTTCCAGCTCACCGTCCCCACTGCCCGTCCCCACTCCTCGTTCCAGCTCACCGTCCCCGCACCCCCACCCCGTCCGCACCCGTCCCCGCACCCCGTCCCCGCTCCCCGTCCCCGCTCCCCGTCCCCGCTCCCCGTCCCCGTTCCCCATCCCCTCTCCCGTCCCCTCTCCACGTCCCCTCTCCCCGTACCATCTCCCCGTCCCCTCTCCCCGTACCATCTCCCCGTCCCCTCTCCCGTCCCCACTCCCCGTCCACACTCCCCGTCCCCACTCCCCGTTCCCACTCCGCGTCCCCACACCCCGTCCCACTCACCGTCCCCACTGCCCGTCCCCACTGCCCGTCCCCACTCCCCGTCCCCACTCCCCGTATCCACTCCCCGTCCCCATTCCCCGTATCCACTCCCCGTATCCACTCCCCGTATCCACTCCCGTCCCCACTCCCCGTCCCCACTCCCCGTCCCCACTCAGTGTCGCCACTTTCGGTCCCCACTCTCCGTCCCCACTCTCAGTCCCCACTCACTGTCCCCACTAACGGTCCCCACTCATGGTCCCCACTCAATGTATCCACTGCCCGTCCCCACTGCCCGTCCCCACTCCTCTTTCCCACTCCTCGTTCCAGCTCACCGTCCCCGCTCCCCGTCGCCACTCACCGTCCCCACTCTCTGTCCCTCTCATGGTCCCGCTCCCCGTCCCCGCCCCCCGTCCCCGCTCCCCGTCACCGCTCCCCGTCCCCGCTCCCCATCACCGCTCCCCGTCACCGCTCCCCGTCCCCGCTCCCCGTCCCCGCACCCCATCCCCGCTCCGCGTCGCCGCTCCCCGTCGCCGCTCCCCGTCGCCGCACCCCGTCGCCACTCACCGTCCCCACTCTCTGTCCCTCTCATGGTCCCCGCTCCCGTCCCCGCCCCCCGTCCCCGCTCCCCGTCCCCGCTCCCCGTCCCCGCACCCCATCCCCGCTCTGCGTCGCCGCTCCCCGTCGCCGCTCCCCGTCGCCGCTCCCCGTCGCCGCTCCCCGTCCCCGCTCCCCGTCCCCGCTCCCCGTCCCCGCTCCCCGACCCCACTCTCCGTCCCCACTCCCCGTCCCCACTCCCCGTCCCCACTCCCCGTCCGCACTCCCCGTCCCCTCTCCCCGTCCCCACTCCCCGTCCCCACTCCAAGTCCCCACTCCACGTATCCACTCTCCCTGTCACCTCTCCCTGTCCCCTCTCCCCATCCCCTCTCCCCGTCCCCACTCACCGTCCCCACTCACCGTCCCCACTCCCCGTCCCCACTCCACGTCCCCACTCCCCGTCCCCACTCCCCGTCCCTCTCCCCGTCCCCTCTCCCCGTCCCCTCTCCCCGTCCCCAATCCCCGTATCCACTCCCCGTCCCCACTCCCCGTATCCACTCCCCGTCCTCACTCCCCGTCCCCACTCCCCGTATCCACTCCCCGAATCTACTCCCCGTCCCCACTCCCCGTACCCACTCCCCGTCCCCACTCCCCGTCCCCTCTCCCCGTCCCCACTCCCCGTCCCCACTCCCCGTCCCCACTCACCGTCCCCACTCCCCGTCCCCACTCTCCGTCCCCACTCTCCGTCCCCACTCCCCGTCCCCACTCCCCGTCCCCACTCCCCGTCCCGACTCCCCGTCCCCACTCCCCATCCCCACTCCCCGACCCCACCCTCCGTGCCCACTCTCCGTGCCCACTCTCCATCCCCACTCACCGTCCCCACTCCCCGTCCCCACTCAATGTAGCCACTGCCCGTCCCCACTGCCCGTTCCCACTCCTCGTTTTCGCTCCTCGTTCCCGCTCACCGTATCCACTCCCGGTATCCACTCCCCGAATCCACTCCCCGTCCCCACTCCCCGTCCCCACTCCCCGTCCCCACTCCCCGTCCCCACTCCCCGTCCCCTCTCCCCGTCCCCTCTCCCCGTCCCCTCTCCCCGTCCCCACTCCCCGTCCCCACTCCCCGCCCCCACTCCCCGTCCCCACTCCCCATCCCCACTCCCCGTCCCCACACCCCGTCCCCACTCCCCGTCCCCACACCCCGTCCCCACTCCCCGTCCCCACTCTCCGTCCCACTCCCCGTCCCCACTCCCCGTCCCCGCTCAATGTAGCCACTGCCCGTCCCCGCTCCTCGTTCCCGCTCCTCGTTTTCGCTCCTCGTTCCCGCCAACCGTTCCCGCTCCCCGTCCCCGCTCCCCGTACCCGCTCCCCGTCCCCGCTCCCCGTCCCCGCTCACCGTCCCCACTCACCGTCCCCACGCACCGTCCGCACTCTCCGTCCCGACTCCCCGTCCCCACTCCCCGTCCCCACTCCCCGTCCGCACTCCCCATCCCCACTCCCCGTCCCCACTCCCCGTATCCACTCCGCGTTCCCATTCCCTGTGTCCACTCCCCGTGTCCACTCCCCGTGTCCACTCCCCGTATCCACTCCCCGTCCCCACTCCCCCGTCACCACTCCCCGTCCCCACTCAGTGTCGCCACTCACCGTCCCCACTCAAAGTCCCCACTCCCCGTCCCCACTCCCCGTCCCCACTCCCCGTCCCCTCTCCCCGTCCCTCTCCCCGTCCCCTCTCTCCGTCCCCACTACCCGTCCCCTCTCCCCATCCCCTCTCCCCGTCCCCACTCCCCGTCCCCACTCCCCGTCCCCACTCCCCGTCCCCACTCACCGTCCCCACTCCCCGTATCCACTCCCCGTATCCACTCCCCGTATCCACTCCCCGTCCTCACTCCCCGTATCCACTCCCCGAATCCACTCCCCGTCCCCACTCCCTGTCCCCACTCCCCGTCCCCACTCCCCATCCCTACTCCCCGTCCCCACTCCCCGTATCCACTCCCCGTCCTCACTCCCCGTATCCACTCCCCGTATTCACTCCCCGAATCCACTCCCCGTCCCCACTCCTGACCCGGTCCCACTCCCCGTCCCCACTCCCCGTCCCCACTCCCCGTCCCAACTCACGTCCCCACTCCACGTCCCCACTCACCGTCCCCACTCCCCGTCCCCACTCCCCGTCCCCACTCCCCGTCCCCACTGCCCGTCCCCACTCCACGTTCCAGCTCACCGTCCCCGCACCCGTCCCCGCACCCCGTCCCCGCACCCCGCACCCCGTCCCCGCTCCCCGTCCCCGCTCCCCGTCCCCGCTCCCCGTCCCTGCTCCCCGTCCCCTCTCCCCGTCCCCTCTCCCCGTCCCCTCTCCCCGTACCATCTCCCCGTCCCCACTCCCCGTCCCCTCTCCCCGTCCCCACTCCCCGTCCCCACTCCCCGTCCCCACTCCCCGTCCCCACTCCGCGTCCCACACCCCGTCCCCACTCACCGTCCCCACTGCCCGTCCACACTGCCCGTCCCCACTCCCCGTCCCCACTCCCCGTCCCCACTCCCCGTATCCACTCCCCGTCCCCATTCCCCGTATCCACTCCCCGTATCCACTCCCCGTATCCACTCCCCGTCCCCACTCCCCGTCCCCACTCCCCGTCCCCACTCCCCGTCCCTCTCCCCGTCCCCACTCCCCGTCCCCACTCCCCGTCCCCACTCAGTGTCGCCACTCTCGGTCCCCACTCTCCGTCCCCACTCTCGGTCCCCACTCACGGTCCCCACTAACGGTCCCCACTCATGGTCCCCACTCAATGTATCCACTGCCCGTCCCCACTGCCCGTCCCCACTCCTCTTTCCCACTCCTCATTCCAGCTCACCGTCCCCGCTCCCCGTCGCCACTCACCGTCCCCACTCTCTGTCCCTCTCATGGTCCCCGCTCCCCGTCCCCGCCCCCCGTCCCGCTCCCCGTCACCGCTCCCCGTCCCCGCTCCCCATCACCGCTCCCCGTCACCGCTCCCCGTCCCCGCTCCCCGTCCCCGCACCCCATCCCCGCTCCGCGTCGCCGCACCCCGTCGCCGCTCCCCGTCGCCACTCACCGTCCCCACTCTCTGTCCCTCTCATGGTCCCCGCTCCCCGTCCCCGCCCCCCGTCCCCGCTCCCCGTCACCGCTCCCCGTCCCCGCCCCCATCCCCGCTCCCCGTCACCGCTCCCCGTCCCCGCTCCCCATCACCGCTCCCCGTCACCGCCTCCCGACCCCACTCTCCGTCCCCACTCCCCGTCCCCACTCCCCGTCCCCACTCCCCGTCCGCACTCCCCATCCCCACTCCCCGTCCCCACTCCCCGTATCCACTCCGCGTCCCCATTCCCCGTGTCCACTCCCCGTGTCCACTCACCGTCCCCACTCCCCATCCCCACTCCCCGTCCCCACGCCCCGTCCCCACGCCCCGTCCCCAATCGCCGTCCCCAATCGCCGTCCCCACTCGCCGTTCCCCACTCCCCTACCCATCTCCCCGTCCCCACTCTCCGTCCCCACTCTCGGTCCCCACTCTCGGTCCCCACTCTCGGTCCCCACTCACCGTCCCCACTCACCGTCCCCACTCACGGTCCTCACTCCCCGTCCCCACTCAATGTAGCCACTGCCCGTCCCCACTGCCCGTCCCCACTGCCCGTCCCCACTCCTCGTTCCCGCTCCTCGTTCCAGCTCACCGTCCCCGCACCCCGTCCCCGCTCTCCGTCCCCGCTCCCCGTCCCCGCTCCCCGTCCCTGCTCCCCGTCCCCGCTCCCCGTCCCCGCTCCCCGTCCCCGCTCCCCGTCCCCTCTCCCCGTCCCCACTCCCCGTCCCCACTCACTGTCCCCACTCCCCTTCCCCACTCACCGTCCCCACTCCCCGTCCCCACTCCCCGTCCCCACTCCCCGTCCCCACTCCCCGTCCTCACTCTCCGTCCCCACTCTCCGTCCCCACTCACCGTCCCCACTCTCCGTCCCCACTCTCCGTCCCCACTCCCCGTCCCCACTCCCCGTCCCCACCCCCCGTCCACACTCCCCGTCCCCACTCCCCGTCCCCACTCCCCGTCCCCACTCTCCGCCCCACTCTCCGTCCCCACTCTCCGTCCCCACTCCCCGTCCCCACTCCCCGACCCCACTCTCCGACCCCACTCTCCGTCCCCACTCTCCGTCCCCACTCTCCGTCCCCACTCACCGTCCCCACTCCCCGTCCCCACTCAATGTAGCCACTGCCCGTCCCCACTGCCCGTTCCCACTCCTCGTTTTCGCTCCTCGTTCCCGCTCACCGTATCCACTCCCCGTATCCACTCCCCGTCCCCACGCCCCGTCCCCACTCCCCGTACCCACTCCGCGTCCCCTCTCCCCGTCCCCTCTCCCCATCCCCACTCCCCGTCCCCACTCCCCCTCCCCACTCCCCGTCCCCACTCCCCGTCCCCACTCTCCATCCCCACTCCCCTACCCATCTCCCCGGCCCCACTCCCAGTCCCCACTCCCCGTCCCCACTCCCCGTCCCCACTCCCCGTCCCCACTCCCCGTCCCCTCTCCCCGTCCCCTCTCCCCGTCCCCACTCCCCGTCCCCACTCCCCGTCCCCACTCAATGTAGCCACTCCCCATCCCCACTCCCCGTCCCCACTCCCCGTCCCCTCTCCCCTTCCCCTCTCCTCGTCCCCTCTCCCCGTCCCCTCTCCCCGTCCCCACTCCCCGTCCTCACTCCCCGTCCCCACTCCCCGTAGCCGCTCCCCGTATCCGCTCCCCGAATCCACTCCCCGTCCCCACTCCCCGTCCCCACTCCCCGTTCCCACTCCCCGTCCCCACTCCCCGTCCCCACTCCCCGTCCCCACTCACCGTCCCCACTCCCCGTCCCCACTCTCCGTCCCCACTCTCCGTCCCCACTCTCCGTCCCAACTCACCGTCCCCACTCTCCGTCCCCACTCTCCGTCCCCACTCTCCATCCCCACTCCCCGTTCCCACTCCCCGTCCCCACTCTCCGTCCCCACTCTCCGTCCCCACTCCCCGTCCCCACTCCCCGTCCCCACTCCCCGTCCCCGCTCTCCGTCCCCACTCTCCGTCCCCACTCTCCGTCCCCACTCTCCGACTCCACTCTCCGTCCCCACTCTCCGTCCCCACTCTCCGTCCCCACTCACCGTCCCCACTCCCCGTCCCCACTCAATGTAGCCACTGCCCGTCCCCACTGCCCGTTCCCACTCCTCGTTTTCGCTCCTCGTTCCCGCTCACCGTATCCACTCCCCGAATCCACTCACCGTCCCCACTCCCCGTCCCCACGCCCCGTCCCCACTCCCCGTCCCCACTCCCCGTCCCCACTCCCCGTCCCCACTCCCCGTCCCCTCTCCCCGTCCCCTCTCCCCTTCCCCACTCCCCGTCCCCACTCCCCGTCCCCACTCCCCGTCCCCAACTCCCCGTAGCCACTCCCCGTATCCACTCCCCATATCCACTCCCCGAATCCACTCCCCGTATCCACTCCCCGAATCCACTCCCCGTCCCCACTCCCTGTCCCCACTGCCCGTCCCCACTCCCCGTCCCCACACCCCGTCCCCACACCCCGTCCCCACTCCCCGTCCCCACTCCCCGTCCCCACTCCCCGTCCCCACACCCCGTCCCCAATCCCCGTCCCCACTCCCCGTCCCCGCTCCCCGTCCCCACTCCCCGTCCCCACTCCCCGTCCCCGCTCCTCGTCCACGCTCCTCGTTTTCGCTCCTCGTTCCCGCTCACCGTTCCCGCTCCCCGTCCCCGCTCCCCTTCCCCGCTCCCCGTCCCCGCTCCCCGTCCCCGCTCCCCGTCCCCACTCACCGTCTCCACTCACCGTCCAAACTCACCGTCCCCACTCACCGTCCCCACGCCCCGTCCGCACTCCCCGTCCCCACTCCCCGTCCCCACTCCCCGTATCCACTCCGCGTCCCCATTCCCCGTGTCCACTCCCCGTGTTCACTCCCCGTATCCACTCCCCGTCCCCACTCCCCGTCCCCACTCCCCGTCCCCACTCAGTGTCGCCACTCACCGTCCCCACTCAAAGTCCCCACTCCCCGTCCCCACTCCCCGTCCCCACTCCCCGTCCCCACTCCCCGTCCCCTCTCCCCGTCCCCTCTCTCCGTCCCCACTACCCGTCCCCTCTCCCCGTCCCCTCTCCCCGTCCCCTCTCCCCGTCCCCACTCCCCGTCCCCACTCCCCGTCCCCACTCACCGTCCCCACTCCCCGTATCCCCTCCCCGTATCCACTCCCCGTATCCACTCCCCGTCCTCACTCCCCGTATTCACTCCCCGAATCCACTCCCCGTCCCCACTCCCTGTCCCCACTCCCCATCCCCACTCCCCGTCCCCACTCCCCGTCCTCACTCCCCGTATCCACTCCCCGTCCTCACTCCCCGTATCCACTCCCCGTATTCACTCCCCGAATCCACTCCCCGTCCCCACTCCCCGTCCCCACTGCCCGTCCCCACTGCCCGTCCCCACTCCCCGTCCCAACTCCACGTCCCCACTCCACATCCCCACTCACCGTCCCCACTCCCCGTCCCCACTCCCCGTCCCCACTCCCCGTCCCCACTGCCCGTCCCCACTCCTCGTTCCAGCTCACTGTCCCCGCACCCCGTCCCCGCACCCCGTCCCCGCACCCCGTCCCCGCTCCCCGTCCCCGCTCCCCGTCCCCGCTCCCCGTCCCTGCTCCCCGTCACCTCTCCCCGTCCCTTCTCCCCGTCCCCTCTCCCCGTACCATCTCCCCGTCCCCACTCCCCGTCCCCTCTCCCCGTCCCCACTCCCCGTCCCCACTCCCCGTCCCCACTCCCCGTCCCCACTCCGCGTCCCCACACCCCGTCCCCACTCACCGTCCCCACTGCCCGTCCCCACTGCCCGTCCCCACTCCCCGTCCCCACTCCCCGTCCCCACTCCCCGTATCCACTCCCCGTCCCCATTCCCCGTATCCGCTCCCCGTATCCACTCCCCGTATCCACTCCCCGTATCCACTCCCCGTCCCCACTCCCCGTCCCCACTCCCCGTCCCCTCTCCCCGTCCCCACTCCCCGTCCCCACTCAGTGTCGCCACTCTCGGTCCCCACTCTCCGTCCCCACTCTCGGTCCCCACTCACAGTCCCCACCTACGGTCCCCACACATGGTCCCCACTCAATGTATCCACTGCCCGTCCCCACTGCCCGTCCCCACTCCTCTTTCCCACTCCTCGTTCCAGCTCACCGTCCCCGCTCCCCGTCGCCACTCACCGTCCCCACTCTCTGTCCCTCTCATGGTCCCCGCTCCCCGTCCCCGCCCCCCGTCCCCGCTCCCCGTCAGCGCTCCCCGTCCCCGCTCCCCATCACCGCTCCCCGTCACCGCTCCCCGTCCCCGCTCCCCGTCCCCGCACCCCATCCCCGCCTCGCGTCGCCGCTCCCCGTCGCCGCTCCCCGTCGCCGCTCCCCGTCCCCGCTCCCCGTACCCGCTCCCCGTCCCCGCTCCCCGTCCCCGCTCCCCGACCCCACTCCAAGTCCCCACTCCACGTATCCAATCTCCCTGTCACCTCTCCCTGTCCCCTCTCCCCGTCCCCTCTCCCCGTCCCCACTCACCGTCCCCACTCACCGTCCCCACTCCCCGTCCCCACTCCCCGTCTCCACTCCCCGTCCCCACACCACGCCCCACTCCCCGTCCCCACTACCCGTCCCCTCTCCCCGTCCCCTCTCCCCGTCCCCTATCCCCGTCCCCTCTCCCCGTCCCCACTCCCCGTATCCACTCCCCGTCCCCACTCCCCGTATCCACTCCCCGTCCTCACTCCCCGTCCCCACTCCCCGTATCCACTCCCCGAATCTACTCCCCGTCCCCACTCCCCGTACCCACTCCCCGTCCCCACTCCCCGTCCCCTCTCCCCGTCCCCACTCCCCGTCCCCACTTCCCGTCCCCACTCACCGTCCCCACTCCCCGTCCCCACTCTCCGTCCCCACTCTCCGTCCCCACTCTCCGTCCCCACTCCCCGTCCCCACTCCCCGTCCCCACTCCCCGTCCCCACTCCCCGACCCCACTCTCCGTGCCCACTCTCCGTGCCCACTCTCCGTCCCCACTCACCGTCCCCACTCCCCGTCCCCACTCAATGTAGCCACTGCCCGTCCCCACTGCCCGTTCCCACTCCTCGTTTTCGCTCCTCGTTCCCGCTCACCGTATCCACTCCCGGTATCCACTCCCCGAATCCACTCCCCGTCCTCACTCCCCGTCCCCACTCCCCGTCCCCACTCCCCGTCCCCACTCCCCGTCCCCTCTCCCCGTCCCCTCTCCCCGTCCCCTCTCCCCGTCCTCACTCCCCGTCCCCACACCCGTCCCCACTCCCCGCCCCCACTCCCCGTCCCCACTCCCCGTCCCCACTCCCCGTCCCCACTCCCCGTCCCCACTCTCCGTCCCCACTCAACCGTATCCACTCCCCGAATCCACTCACCGTCCCCACTCCCCGTCCCCACGCCCCGTCCCCACTCCCCGTCCCCACTCCCCGTCCCCACTCCCCGTCCCCTCTCCCCGTCCCCACTCCCCGTCCCCACTCCCCGTCCCCACTCCCCGTCCCCTCTCCCCGTCCCCACTCCCCGTACCCACTCCCCGTCCCCACTCCCCGTATCCACTCCCCGTCCCCATTCCCCGTATCCACTCCCCGTATCCACTCCCCGTATCCACTCCCCGTATCCTCTCCCCGTCCCCACTCCCCGTCCCCACTCCCCGTCCCCACTCCCCGTCCCCTCTCCCCGTCCCCACTCCCCGTCCCCACTCAGTGTCGCCACTCTCGGTCCCCACTCTCCGTCCCCACTCTCGGTCCCCACTCACAGTCCCCACTAACGGTCCCCACACATGGTCCCCACTCAATGTATCCACTGCCCGTCCCCACTGCCCGTCCCCACTCCTCTTTCCCACTCCTCGTTCCAGCTCACCGTCCCCGCTCCCCGTCGCCACTCACCGTCCCCACTCTCTGTCCCTCTCATGGTCCCGCTCCCCGTCCCCGCCCCCCGTCCCCGCTCCCCGTCAGCGCTCCCCGTCCCCGCTCCCCATCACCGCTCCCCGTCACCGCTCCCCGTCCCCGCTCCCCGTCCCCGCACCCCATCCCCGCCTCGCGTCGCCGCTCCCCGTCGCCGCTCCCCGTCGCCGCTCCCCGTCCCCGCTCCCCGTACCCGCTCCCCGTCCCCGCTCCCCGTCCCCGCTCCCCAACCCCACTCTCCGTCCCCACTCCCCGTCCCCACTCCCCGTCCCCACTCCCCGTCCGCACTCCCCATCCCCTCTCCCCGTCCCCACTCCCCGTCCCCACTCCAAGTCCCCACTCCACGTATCCAATCTCCCTGTCACCTCTCCCTGTCCCCTCTCCCCGTCCCCTCTCCCCGTCCCCACTCACCGTCCCCACTCACCGTCCCCACTCCCCGTCCCCAATCCCCGTCCCCACTCCCCGTCCCCACTCCACGTCCCCACTCCCCGTCCCCACTACCCGTCCCCTCTCCCCGTCCCCTCTCCCCGTCCCCTATCCCCGTCCCCTCTCCCCGTCCCCACTCCCCGTATCCACTCCCCGTCCCCACTCCCCGTATCCACTCCCCGTCCTCACTCCCCGTCCCCACTCCCCGTATCCACTCCCCGAATCTACTCCCCGTCCCCACTCCCCGTACCCACTCCCCGTCCCCACTCCCCATCCCCTCTCCCCGTCCCCACTCCCCGTCCCCACTCCCCGTCCCCACTCACCGTCCCCACTCCCCGTCCCCACTCTCCGTCCCCACTCTCCGTCCCCACTCTCGGTCCCCACTCACAGTCCCCACTCTCCGTCCCCACTCTCCGTCCCCACTCCCCGTCCCCACTCCCCGTATCCACTCCCCGTCCCCACTCCCCGTATCCACTCCCCGTCCTCACTCCCCGTCCCCACTCCCCGTATCCACTCCCCGAATCTACTCCCCGTCCCCACTCCCCGTACCCACTCCCCGTCCCCACTCCCCGTCCCCTCTCCCCGTCCCCTCTCCCCGTCCCCACTCCCCATCCCCACTCCCCGTCCCCACTCCCCGTATCCACTCCCCGTCCCCATTCCCCGTATCCACTCCCCGTATCCACTCCCAGTATCCACTCCCCGTATCCACTCCCCGTCCCCACTCCCCGTCCCCATTCCCCGTCCCCTCTCCCCGTCCCCACTCCCCGTCCCCACTCAGTGTCGCCACTCTCGGTCCCCACTCTCCGTCCCCACTCTCGGTCCCCACTCACTGTCCCCACTAACGGTCCCCACACATGGTCCCCACTCAATGTATCCACTGCCCGTCCCCACTGCCCGTCCCCACTCCTCTTTCCCACTCCTCGTTCCAGCTCACCGTCCCCGCTCCCCGTCGCCACTCACCGTCCCCACTCTCTGTCCCTCTCATGGTCCCCGCTCCCCGTCCCCGCCGCCCGTCCCCGCTCCCCGTCAGCGCTCCCCGTCCCCGCTCCCCATCACCGCTCCCCGTCACCGCTCCCCGTCCCCGCTCCCCGTCCCCGCACCCCATCCCCGCCTCGCGTCGCCGCTCCCCGTCGCCGCTCCCCGTCGCCGCTCCCCATCCCCGCTCCCCGTACTCGCTCCCCGTCCCCGCTCCCCGTCCCCGCTCCCCGACCCCACTCTCCGTCCCCACTCCCCGTCCCCACTCCCCGTCCCCACTCCCCGTCCGCACTCCCCATCCCCTCTCCCCGTCCCCACTCCCCGTCCCCACTCCAAGTCCCCACTCCACGTATCCAATCTCCCTGTCACCTCTCCCTGTCCCCTCTCCCCGTCCCCTCTCCCCGTCCCCACTCACCGTCCCCACTCACCGTCCCCACTCCCCATCCCCACTCCCCGTCCCCACTCCCCGTCCCCACACCACGTGCCCACTCCCCGTCCCCACTACCCGTCCCCTCTCCCCGTCCCCTCTCCCCGTCCCCTATCCCCGTCCCCTCTCCCCGTCCCCACTCCCCGTATCCACTCCCCGTCCCCACTCCCCGTATCCACTCCCCGTCCTCACTCCCCGTCCCCACTCCCCGTATCCACTCCCCGAATCTACTCCCCGTCCCCACTCCCCGTACCCACTCCCCGTCCCCACTCCCCGTCCCCTCTCCCCGTCCCCACTCCCCGTCCCCACTCCCCGTCCCCACTCACCGTCCCCACTCCCCGTCCCCACTCTCCGTCCCCACTCTCCGTCCCCACTCTCCGTCCCCACTCCCCGTCCCCACTCCCCGTCCCCACTCCCCGTCCCCACTCCCCGACCCCACTCTCCGTGCCCACTCTCCGTGCCCACTCTCCGTCCCCACTCACCGTCCCCACTCCCCGTCCCCACTCAATGTAGCCACTGCCCGTCCCCACTGCCCGTTCCCACTCCTCGTTTTCGCTCCTCGTTCCCGCTCACCGTATCCACTCCCGGTATCCACTCCCCGAATCCACTCCCCGTCCTCACTCCCCGTCCCCACTCCCCGTCCCCACTCCCCGTCCCCACTCCCCGTCCCCTCTCCCCGTCCCCTCTCCCCATCCCCTCTCCCCGTCCTCACTCCCCGTCCCCACTCCCATCCCCACTCCCCGCCCCCACTCCCCGTCCCAACTCCCCGTCCCCACTCCCCGTCCCCACTCCCCGTCCCCACTCTCCGTCCCCACTCAACCGTATCCACTCCCCGAATCCACTCACCGTCCCCACTCCCCGTCCCCACGCCCCGTCCCCACTCCCCGTCCCCACTCCCCGTCCCCACTCCCCGTCCCCTCTCCCCGTCCCCACTCCCCGTCCCCACTCTCCGTCCCCACTCCCCGTCCCCACTCCCCATCCCCACTGGCCGTCCCCACTCCCCGTCCCCTCTCCCCGTCCCCTCTCCCCGTCCCCACTCCCCGTATCCACTCCCCGTCCCCATTCCCCGTATCCACTCCCCGTATCCACTCCCCGTATCCACTCCCCGTCCCCACTCCCCGTCCCCACTCCCCATCCCCACTCCCCGTCCCCTCTCACTGTCCCCACTCCCCGTCCACACTCCCCGTCCCCACTCTCCGTCCCCACTCTCCGTCCCCACTCTCGGTCCCCACTCACAGTCCCCACTCTCCGTCCCCACTCTCCGTCCCCACTCCCCGTCCCCACTCCCCGTCCCCACTCCCCGTCTCCACTCCCCGTCCCCACTCTCCGTCCCCACTCTCCGTCCCCACTCTCCGTCCCCACTCCCCGTCCCCACTCCCCGTCCCCACTCCCCGTCCCCACTCCCCGTCCCCACTCTCCGTCCCCACTCTCAGACCCCACTCTCCGTCCCCACTCTCCGTCCCCACTCACCGTCCCCACTCCCCGTCCCCACTCAATGTAGCCACTGCCCGTCCCCACTGCCCGTTCCCACTCCTCGTTTTCGCTCCTCGTTCCCGCTCACCGTATCCACTCCCCGAATCCACTCACCGTCCCCACTCCCCGTCCCCACGCCCCGTCCCCACGCCCCGTCCCCAATCGCCGTCCCCAATCGCCGTCCCCACTCGCCGTTCCCCACTCCCCTACCCATCTCCCCGTCCCCACTCTCCGTCCCCACTCTCGGTCCCCACTCTCGGTCCCCACTCTCGGTCCCCACTCTCGGTCCCCACTCACCGTCCCCACTCACCGTCCCCACTCACGGTTCTCACTCCCCGTCCCCACTCAATGTAGCCACTGCCCGTCCCCACTGCCCGTCCCCACTGCCCGTCCCCACTCCTCGTTCCCGCTCCTCGTTCCAGCTCACCGTCCCTGCACCCCGTCCCCGCTCTCCGTCCCCGCTCCCCGTCCCCGCTCCCCGTCCCTGCTCCCCGTCCCCGCTCCCCGTCCCCGCTCCCCGTCCCCGCTCCCCGTCCCCGCTCCCCGTCCCCTCTCCCCGTTCCCGCTCCCCGTCCCCACTCACCGTCCCCACTCCCCTTCCCCACTCACCGTCCCCACTCCCCGTCCCCACTCCCCGTCCCCACTCCCCGTCCCCACTCCCCGTCCCCACTCTCCGTCCCCACTCTCCGTCCCCACTCACCGTCCCCACTCTCCGTCCCCACTCTCCGTCCCCACTCCCCGTCCCCACTCCCCATCCCCACCCCCCGTCCACACTCCCCGTCCCCACTCCCCGTCCCCACTCCCCGTCCCAACTCTCCGTCCCCACTCTCCGTCCCCACTCTCCGTCCCCACTCCCCGTCCCCACACCCCGACCCCACTCTCCGACCCCACTCTCCGTCCCCACTCTCCGTCCCCACTCTCCGTCCCCACTCTCCGTCCCCACTCACCGTCCCCACTCCCCGTCCCCACTCAATGTAGCCACTGCCCGTCCCCACTGCCCGTTCCCACTCCTCGTTTTCGCTCCTCGTTCCCGCTCACCGTATCCACTCCCCGTATCCACTCCCCGTCCCCACGCCCCGTCCCCACTCCCCGTCCCCACTCCCCGTCCCCTCTCCCCGTCCCCTCTCCCCATCCCCACTCCCCGTCCCCACTCCCCCTCCCCACTCCCCGTCCCCACTCCCCGTCCCCACTCTCCATCCCCACTCCCCTACCCATCTCCCCGGCCCCACTCCCCGTCCCCACTCCCCGTCCCCACTCCCCGTCCCCACTCCCCGTCCCCTCTCCCCGTCCCCTCTCCCCGTCCCCACTCCCCGTCCCCACTCCCCGTCCCCACTCAATGTAGCCACTCCCCATCCCCACTCCCCGTCCCCACTCCCCGTCCCCTCTCCCCGTCCCCTCTCCTCGTCCCCTCTCCCCGTCCCCTCTCACCGTCCCCACTCCCCGTCCTCACTCCCCGTCCCCACTCCCCGTAGCCACTCCCCGTATCCGCTCCCCGAATCCACTCCCCGTCCCCACTCCCCGTCCCCACTCCCCGTTCCCACTCCCCGTCCCCACTCCCCGTCCCCACTCCCCGTCCCCACTCACCGTCCCCACTCCCCGTCCCCACTCTCCGTCCCCACTCTCCGTCCCCACTCTCCGTCCCCACTCACCGTCCCCACTCCCCGTCCCCACTCTCCGTCCCCACTCCCCGTCCCCACTCCCCATCCCCACTGGCCGTCCCCACTCCCCGTCCCCTCTCCCCGTCCCCTCTCCCCGTCCCCACTCCCCGTATCCACTCCCCGTCCCCATTCCCCGTATCCACTCCCCGTATCCACTCCCCGTATCCACTCCCCGTCCCCACTCCCCGTCCCCACTCCCCATCCCCACTCCCCGTCCCCTCTCACTGTCCCCACTCCCCGTCCACACTCCCCGTCCCCACTCTCCGTCCCCACTCTCCGTCCCCACTCTCGGTCCCCACTCACTGTCCCCACTCTCCGTCCCCACTCTCCGTCCCCACTCCGCGTCCCCACTCCCCGTCCCCACTCCCCGTCCCCACTCCCCGTCTCCACTCTCCGTCCCCACTCTCCGTCCCCACTCACCGTCCCCACTCTCCGTCCCCACTCTCCGTCCCCACTCCCCGTCCCCACTCCCCGTCCCCACCCCCCGTCCACACTCCCCGTCCCCACTCCCCGTCCCCACTCCCCGTCCCCACTCTCCGTCCCCACTCTCCGTCCCCACTCCCCATCCCCACACCCCGACCCCACTCTCCGACCCCACTCTCCGTCCCCACTCTCCATCCCCACTCTCCGTCCCCACTCTCCGTCCCCACTCACCGTCCCCACTCCCCGTCCCCACTCAATGTAGCCACTGCCCGTCCCCACTGCCCGTTCCCACTCCTCGTTTTCGCTCCTCGTTCCCGCTCACCGTATCCACTCCCCGTATCCACTCCCCGTCCCCACGCCCCGTCCCCACTCCCCGTCCCCACTCCCCGTCCCCTCTCCCCGTCCCCTCTCCCCATCCCCACTCCCCGTCCCCACTCCCCCTCCCCACTCCCCGTCCCCACTCCCCGTCCCCACTCTCCATCCCCACTCCCCTACCCATCTCCCCGGCCCCACTCCCCGTCCCCACTCCCCGTCCCCACTCCCCGTCCCCACTCCCCGTCCCCTCTCCCCGTCCCCTCTCCCCGTCCCCACTCCCCGTCCCCACTCCCCGTCCCCACTCAATGTAGCCACTCCCCATCCCCACTCCCCGTCCCCACTCCCCGTCCCCTCTCCCCGTCCCCTCTCCTCGTCCCCTCTCCCCGTCCCCTCTCACCGTCCCCACTCCCCGTCCTCACTCCCCGTCCCCACTCCCCGTAGCCACTCCCCGTATCCGCTCCCCGAATCCACTCCCCGTCCCCACTCCCCGTCCCCACTCCCCGTTCCCACTCCCCGTCCCCACTCCCCGTCCCCACTCCCCGTCCCCACTCACCGTCCCCACTCCCCGTCCCCACTCTCCGTCCCCACTCTCCGTCCCCACTCTCCGTCCCCACTCACCGTCCCCACTCCCCGTCCCCACTCTCCGTCCCCACTCCCCGTCCCCACTCCCCATCCCCACTGGCCGTCCCCACTCCCCGTCCCCTCTCCCCGTCCCCTCTCCCCGTCCCCACTCCCCGTATCCACTCCCCGTCCCCATTCCCCGTATCCACTCCCCGTATCCACTCCCCGTATCCACTCCCCGTCCCCACTCCCCGTCCCCACTCCCCATCCCCACTCCCCGTCCCCTCTCACTGTCCCCACTCCCCGTCCACACTCCCCGTCCCCACTCTCCGTCCCCACTCTCCGTCCCCACTCTCGGTCCCCACTCACAGTCCCCACTCTCCGTCCCCACTCTCCGTCCCCACTCCCCGTCCCCACTCCCCGTCCCCACTCCCCGTCTCCACTCCCCGTCCCCACTCTCCGTCCCCACTCTCCGTCCCCACTCTCCGTCCCCACTCCCCGTCCCCA
Organism: Heterodontus francisci; assembly: GCF_036365525.1. NCBI lineage: Eukaryota > Metazoa > Chordata > Chondrichthyes > Heterodontiformes > Heterodontidae > Heterodontus > Heterodontus francisci. The sequence continues at coordinate 34,753 of NW_027141713.1, read as the reverse complement.
CTCCCCGTCCCCACTCCCCGTCCCCACTCCCCATCCCCACTCTCCGTCCCCACTCTCAGACCCCACTCTCCGTCCCCACTCTCCGTCCCCACTCACCGTCCCCACTCCCCGTCCCCACTCAATGTAGCCACTGCCCGTCCCCACTGCCCGTTCCCACTCCTCGTTTTCGCTCCTCGTTCCCGCTCACCGTATCCACTCCCCGAATCCACTCACCGTCCCCACTCCCCGTCCCCACGCCCCGTCCCCACGCCCCGTCCCCAATCGCCGTCCCCAATCGCCGTCCCCACTCGCCGTTCCCCACTCCCCTACCCATCTCCCCATCCCCACTCTCCGTCCCCACTCTCGGTCCCCACTCTCGGTCCCCACTCTCGGTCCCCACTCACCGTCCCCACTCACCGTCCCCACTCACGGTTCTCACTCCCCGTCCCCACTCAATGTAGCCACTGCCCGTCCCCACTGCCCGTCCCCACTGCCCGTCCCCACTCCTCGTTCCCGCTCCTCGTTCCAGCTCACCGTCCCCGCACCCCGTCCCCGCTCTCCGTCCCCGCTCCCCGTCCCCGCTCCCCGTCCCTGCTCCCCGTCCCCGCTCCCCGTCCCCGCTCCCCGTCCCCGCTCCCCGTCCCCGCTCCCCGTCCCCTCTCCCCGTTCCCGCTCCCCGTCCCCACTCACCGTCCCCACTCCCCTTCCCCACTCACCGTCCCCACTCCCCGTCCCCACTCCCCGTCCCCACTCCCCGTCCCCACTCCCCGTCCCCACTCTCCGTCCCCACTCTCCGTCCCCACTCACCGTCCCCACTCTCCGTCCCCACTCTCCGTCCCCACTCCCCGTCCCCACTCCCCGTCCCCACCCCCCGTCCACACTCCCCGTCCCCACTCTCCGTCCCCACTCACCGTCCCCACTCCCCGTCCCCACTCAATGTAGCCACTGCCCGTCCCCACTGCCCGTTCCCACTCCTCGTTTTCGCTCCTCGTTCCCGCTCACCGTATCCACTCCCCGAATCCACTCACCGTCCCCACTCCCCGTCCCCACGCCCCGTCCCCACGCCCCGTCCCCAATCGCCGTCCCCAATCGCCGTCCCCACTCGCCGTTCCCCACTCCCCTACCCATCTCCCCGTCCCCACTCTCCGTCCCCACTCTCGGTCCCCACTCTCGGTCCCCACTCTCGGTCCCCACTCACCGTCCCCACTCACCGTCCCCACTCACGGTTCTCACTCCCCGTCCCCACTCAATGTAGCCACTGCCCGTCCCCACTGCCCGTCCCCACTGCCCGTCCCCACTCCTCGTTCCCGCTCCTCGTTCCAGCTCACCGTCCCCGCACCCCGTCCCCGCTCTCCGTCCCCGCTCCCCGTCCCCGCTCCCCGTCCCTGCTCCCCGTCCCCGCTCCCCGTCCCCGCTCCCCGTCCCCGCTCCCCGTCCCCGCTCCCCGTCCCCTCTCCCCGTTCCCGCTCCCCGTCCCCACTCACCGTCCCCACTCCCCTTCCCCACTCACCGTCCCCACTCCCCGTCCCCACTCCCCGTCCCCACTCCCCGTCCCCACTCCCCGTCCCCACTCTCCGTCCCCACTCTCCGTCCCCACTCACCGTCCCCACTCTCCGTCCCCACTCTCCGTCCCCACTCCCCGTCCCCACTCCCCGTCCACACTCCCCGTCCCCACTCCCCGTCCCCACTCCCCGTCCCCACTCTCCATCCCCACTCTCCGTCCCCACTCTCCGTCCCCACTCCCCGTCCCCACTCCCCGACCCCACTCTCCGACCCCACTCTCCGTCCCCACTCTCCGTCCCCACTCTCCATCCCCACTCTCCGTCCCCACTCACCGTCCCCACTCCCCGTCCCCACTCAATGTAGCCACTGCCCGTCCCCACTGCCCGTTCCCACTCCTCGTTTTCGCTCCTCGTTCCCGCTCACCGTATCCACTCCCCGTATCCACTCCCCGTCCCCACGCCCCGTCCCCACTCCCCGTCCCCACTCCCCGTCCCCTCTCCCCGTCCCCTCTCCCCATCCCCACTCCCCGTCCCCACTCCCCCTCCCCACTCCCCGTCCCCACTCCCCGTCCCCACTCTCCATCCCCACTCCCCTACCCATCTCCCCGGCCCCACTCCCCGTCCCCACTCCCCGTCCCCACTCCCCGTCCCCACTCCCCGTCCCCTCTCCCCGTCCCCTCTCCCCGGCCCCACTCCCCGTCCCCACTCCCCGTCCCCACTCCCCGTCCCCACTCACCGTCCCCACTCCCCGTCCCCACTCTCCGTCCCCACTCTCCGTCCCCACTCTCCGTCCCCACTCACCGTCCCCACTCTCCGTCCCCACTCTCCGTCCCCACTCTCCGTCCCCTCTCCCCGTCCCCACTCCCCGTCCCCACTCTCCGTCCCCACTCTCCGTCCCCACTCCCCGTCCCCACTCCCCGTCCCCACTCCCCGTCCCCACTCCCCGTCCCCACTCTCCGTCCCCACTCTCCGTCCCCACTCTCCGTCCCCACTCTCCGACTCCACTCTCCGTCCCCACTCTCCGTCCCCACTCTCCGTCCCCACTCACCGTCCCCACTCCCCGTCCCCACTCAATGTAGCCACTGCCCGTTGCCACTGCCCGTTCCCACTCCTCGTTTTCACTCCCCGTCCCCACTCCCCGTCCCCACTCCCCGTCCCCACTCCCCGTCCCCTCTCCCCGTCCCCTCTCCCCTTCCCCACTCCCCGTCCCCACTCCCCGTCCCCACTCCCCGTCCCCAACTCCCCGTAGCCACTCCCCGTATCCACTCCCCATATCCACTCCCCGAATCCACTCCCCGTATCCACTCCCCGAATCCACTCCCCGTCCCCACTCCCTGTCCCCACTGCCCGTCCCCACTCCCCGTCCCCACACCCCGTCCCCACACCCCGTCCCCTCTCCCCGGCCCCACTCCCCGTCCCCACTCCCCGTCCCCACACCCCGTCCCCACACCCCGTCCCCACTCCCCGTCCCCACTCCCCGTCCCCGCTCCCCGTCCCCACTCCCCGTCCCCACTCCCCGTCCCCGCTCCTCGTCCACGCTCCTCGTTTTCGCTCCTCGTTCCCGCTCACCGTTCCCGCTCCCCGTCCCCGCTCCCCGTCCCCGCTCCCCGTCCCCGCTCCCCGTCCCCGCTCCCCATCCCCACTCACCGTCTCCACTCACCGTCCCCACTCACCGTCCCCACTCACCGTCCCCACGCCCCGTCCGCACTCCCCGTCCGCACTCCCCTTCCCCACTCCCCGTATCCACTCCGCGTCCCCATTCCCCGTTTCCACCCCCCATATCCACTCCCCGTATCCACTCCCCGTATCCACTCCCCGTCCCCACTCCCCGTCCCCACTCAGTGTCGTCACTCACCGTCCCCACTCCCCGTCCCCACTCCCCGTACCCACTCCCCGTCCCCACTCCCCGTCCCTACTCCCCGTCCCCACTCCCCGTCCCCTCTCCCCGTCCCCTCTCCCCGTCCCCTCTCCCCGTCCCCACTCCCCGTCCCCACTCCCCGTCCCCACTCCCCGTCCCCACTCACCATCCCCACTCACCATCCCCACTCCCCGTATCCACTCCCCGTATCCACTCCCCGTATCCACTCCCCGTCCTCACTCCCCGTATCCACTCCCCGTATCCACTCCCCGAATCCACTCCCCGTCCCCACTCCCCGTCCCCACTCCTCGTCCCCACTCCCCATCCCCACTCCCCGTATCCACTCCCCGTATCCACTCCCCATCCTCACTCCCCGTATCCACTCCCCGTATCCACTCTCCGTCCCCACTCCCCGTCCCCACTCCCCGTCCCCACTCCCCGTCCCAACTCCACGTCCCCACTCCACGTCCCCACTCACCGTCCCCACTCTCCGTCCCCACTCCCCGTCCCCACTCCCCGTCCCCACTCCCCGTCCCCACTGCCCGTCCCCACTAGTCGTTCCAGCTCACCGTCCCCGCACCCCGTCCCCGCTCCCCGTCCACGCTCCCCGTCCCCACTCCCCGTCCCCACTCAATGTAGCCACTCCCCGTCCCCACTCCACGTCCCCACTCCCCGTCCCCTCTCCCCGTCCCCTCTCCCCGTCCCCTCTCCCCGTCCCCACTCCCCGTCCCCACTCCCCGTCCCCACTCCCCGTATCCGCTCCCCGAATCCACTCCCCGTCCCCACTCCCCGTCCCCACTCCCCGTTCCCACTCCCCGTCCCCACTCCCCGTCCCCAGTCCCCATCCCCACTCACCGTCCCCACTCCCTGTCCCCACTCTCCGTCCCCACTCTCCGTCCCCACTCTCCGTCCCCACTCTCCGTCCCCACACCCCGTCCCCACACCCCGTCACCACTCCCCGTCCCCACTCCCCGTCCCCGCTCCCCGTCCCCGCTCCCCGGCCCCGCTCGCCGTCCCCGCTCGCCGTCCCCGCTCCCCGTCCCCACTCCCCGTCCCCACTCCCCGGCCCCGCTCCTCGTCCCCGCTCCTCGTTTTCGCTCCTCGTTCCCGCTCACCGTTCCCGCTCCCCGTCCCCGCTCCCCGTCCCCGCTCCCCGTCTCCACTCACCGTCCCCACTCACCGTCCCCACTCACAGTCCCCACTCCCCGTCCGCACTCCCCGTCCGCACTCCCCGTCCCCACTCCCGGTCCCCACTCCCCGTATCCACTCCGCGTCCCCATTCCCCGTGTCCACTCCCCGTATCCACTCCCCGTATCTACTCCCCATCCCCACTCCCCGTCCCCACTCAGTGTCGTCACTCACCGTCCCCACTCCCCGTCCCCACTCCCCGTACCCACTCCCCGTCCCCACTCCCCGTCCCTACTCCCCGTCCCCACTCCCCGTCCCCTCTCCCCGTCCCCTCTCCCCGTCCCCTCTCCCCGTCCCCTCTCCCCGTCCCCACTCCCCGTCCCCACTCCCCGTCCCCACTCCCCGTATCCACTCCCCGTATCCACTCCCCATATCCACTCCCCGTCCTCACTCCCCGTATCCACTCCCCGTATCCACTCCCCGAATCCACTCCCCGTCCCCACTCCCCGTCCCCACTCCCCGTCCCCACTCCCCGTATCCACTCCCCGTCCTCACTCCCCGTATCCACTCCCCGTATTCACTCCCCGTCCCCACTCCCTGTCCCCACTCCCCGTCCCCACTCCCCATCCCAACTCCCCGTCCCCACTCCCCGTCCCCACTCACCGTCCCCACTCCCCGTCCCCACTCCCCGTCCCCACTCCCCGTCCCCACTCAATGTAGCCACTCCCCGTCCCCACTCCCCGTCCCCACTCCCCGTCCCCTCTCCCCGTCCCCTCTCCCCGTCCCCTCTCCCCGTCCCCACTCCCCGTCCCCACTCCCCGTCCCCACTCGCTGTAGCCACTCCCCGTATCCGCTCCCCGAATCCACTCCCCGTCCCCACTCCCCGTTCCCACTCCCCGTCCCCACTCCCCGTCCCCACTCCCCGTCCCCACTGACCGTCCCCACTCCCCGTCCCCACTCTCCGTCCCCACTCTCCGTCCCCACTCTCCGTCCCCACTCACCGTCCCCACTCCCCGTACCCACTCCCCGTCCCCACTCCCCGTCCCTACTCCCCGTCCCCACTCCCCGTCCCCTCTCCCCGTCCCCTCTCCCCGTCCCCTCTCCCCGTCCCCACTCCCCGTCCCCACTCCCCGTCCCCACTCCCCGTCCCCACTCACCATCCCCACTCACCATCCCCACTCCCCGTATCCACTCCCCGTATCCACTCCCCGTATTCACTCCCCGTCCTCACTCCCCGTATCCACTGCCCGTATCCACTCCCCGAATCCACTCCCCGTCCCCACTCCCCGTCCCCACTCCTCGTCCCCACTCCCCATCCCCACTCCCCGTATCCACTCCCCGTATCCACTCCCCATCCTCACTCCCCGTATCCACTCCCCGTATCCACTCTCCGTCCCCACTCCCCGTCCCCACTCCCCGTCCCCACTCCCCGTCCCAACTCCACGTCCCCACTCCACGTCCCCACTCACCGTCCCCACTCCCCGTCCTAACTCCCCGTCCCCACTCCCCGTCCCCACTCCCCGTCCCCACTGCCCGTCCCCACTAGTCGTTCCAGCTCACCGTCCCCGCACCCCGTCCCTGCTCCCCGTCCCCGCTCCCCGTCCCCGCACCCTGTCCACGCTCCCCGTCCCCACTCCCCGTCCCCACTCAATGTAGCCACTCCCCGTCCCCACTCCACGTCCCCACTCCCCGTCCCCTCTCCCCGTCCCCTCTCCCCGTCCCCTCTCCCCGTCCCCACTCCCCGTCCCCACTCCCCCTCCCCACTCCCCGTATCCGCTCCCCGAATCCACTCCCCGTCCCCACTCCCCGTCCCCACTCCCCGTTCCCACTCCCCGTCCCCACTCCCCGTCCCCAGTCCCCATCCCCACTCACCGTCCCCACTCCCTGTCCCCACTCTCCGTCCCCACTCTCCGTCCCCACTCTCCGTCCCCACTCTCCGTCCCCACACCCCGTCCCCACACCCCGTCACCACTCCCCGTCCCCACTCCCCGTCCCCGCTCCCCGTCCCTGCTCCCCGGCCCCGCTCGCCGTCCCCGCTCGCCGTCCCCGCTCCCCGTCCCCACTCCCCGTCCCCACTCCCCGTCCCCGCTCCTCGTCCCCGCTCCTCGTTTTCGCTCCTCGTTCCCGCTCACCGTTCCCGCTCCCCGTACCCGCTCCCCGTCCCCGCTCCCCGTCTCCACTCACCGTCCCCACTCACCGTCCCCACTCACAGTCCCCACTCCCCGTCCGCACTCCCCGTCCGCACTCCCCGTCCCCACTCCCCGTCCCCACTCCCCGTCCCCACTCAGTGTCGTCACTCACCGTCCCCACTCCCCGTCCCCACTCCCCGTACCCACTCCCCGTCCCCACTCCCCGTCCCTACTCCCCGTCCCCACTCCCCGTCCCCTCTCCCCGTCCCCTCTCCCCGTCCCCTCTCCCCGTCCCCACTCCCCGTCCCCACTCCCCGTCCCCACTCCCCGTCCCCACTCCCCGTCCCCACTGACCGTCCCCACTCCCCGTCCCCACTCTCCGTCCCCACTCTCCGTCCCCACTCTCCGTCCCCACTCACCGTCCCCACTCCCCGTACCCACTCCCCGTCCCCACTCCCCGTCCCTACTCCCCGTCCCCACTCCCCGTCCCCTCTCCCCGTCCCCTCTCCCCGTCCCCTCTCCCCGTCCCCACTCCCCGTCCCCACTCCCCGTCCCCACTCCCCGTCCCCACTCACCATCCCCACTCACCATCCCCACTCCCCGTATCCACTCCCCGTATCCACTCCCCGTATCCACTCCCCGTCCTCACTCCCCGTATCCACTCCCCGTATCCACTCCCCGAATCCACTCCCCGTCCCCACTCCCCGTCCCCACTCCTCGTCCCCACTCCCCATCCCCACTCCCCGTATCCACTCCCCGTATCCACTCCCCATCCTCACTCCCCGTATCCACTCCCCGTATCCATTCTCCGTCCCCACTCCCCGTCCCCACTCCCCGTCCCCACTCCCCGTCCCAACTCCACGTCCCCACTCCACGTCCCCACTCACCGTCCCCACTCCCCGTCCTAACTCCCCGTCCCCACTCCCCGTCCCCACTCCCCGTCCCCACTGCCCGTCCCCACTAGTCGTTCCAGCTCACCGTCCCCGCACCCCGTCCCTGCTCCCCGTCCCCGCTCCCCGTCCCCGCTCCCCGTCCACGCTCCCCGTCCCCACTCCCCGTCCCCACTCAATGTAGCCACTCCCCGTCCCCACTCCACGTCCCCACTCCCCGTCCCCTCTCCCCGTCCCCTCTCCCCGTCCCCTCTCCCCGTCCCCACTCCCCGTCCCCACTCCCCCTCCCCACTCCCCGTATCCGCTCCCCGAATCCACTCCCCGTCCCCACTCCCCGTCCCCACTCCCCGTTCCCACTCCCCGTCCCCACTCCCCGTCCCCAGTCCCCATCCCCACTCACCGTCCCCACTCCCTGTCCCCACTCTCCGTCCCCACTCTCCGTCCCCACTCTCCGTCCCCACTCTCCGTCCCCACACCCCGTCCCCACACCCCGTCACCACTCCCCGTCCCCACTCCCCGTCCCCGCTCCCCGTCCCCGCTCCCCGGCCCCGCTCGCCGTCCCCGCTCGCCGTCCCCGCTCCCCGTCCCCACTCCCCGTCCCCACTCCCCGTCCCCGCTCCTCGTCCCCGCTCCTCGTTTTCGCTCCTCGTTCCCGCTCACCGTTCCCGCTCCCCGTCCCCGCTCCCCGTCCCCGCTCCCCGTCTCCACTCACCGTCCCCACTCACCGTCCCCACTCACAGTCCCCACTCCCCGTCCGCACTCCCCGTCCGCACTCCCCGTCCGCACTCCCCGTCCCCACTCCCCGTCCCCACTCCCCGTCCCCACTCAGTGTCGTCACTCACCGTCCCCACTCCCCGTCCCCACTCCCCGTACCCACTCCCCGTCCCCACTCCCCGTCCCTACTCCCCGTCCCCACTCCCCGTCCCCTCTCCCCATCCCCTCGCCCCGTCCCCTCTCCCCGTCCCCTCTCCCCGTCCCCACTCCCCGTCCCCACTCCCCGTCCCCACTCCCCGTCCCCACTCCCCGTATCCACTCCCCGTATCCACTCCCCATATCCACTCCCCGTCCTCACTCCCCGTATCCACTCCCCGTATCCACTCCCCGAATCCACTCCCCGTCCCCACTCCCCGTCCCCACTCCCCGTCCCCACTCACCGTCCCCACTCCCCGTATCCACTCCCCGTCCTCACTCCCCGTATCCACTCCCCGTATTCAATCCCCGTCCCCACTCCCTGTCCCCACTCCCCGTCCCCACTCCCCATCCCAACTCCCCGTCCCCACTCCCCGTCCCCACTCACCGTCCCCACTCCCCGTCCCCACTCCCCGTCCCCACTCCCCGTCCCCACTGCCCGTCCCCACTCCTCGTTCCAGCTCACCGTCCCCGCACCCCGTCCCCGCACCCCGTCCCCGCTCCCCGTCCCCGCTCCCCGTCCCCGCTCCCCGTCCCCGCTCCCCGTCCTCGCTCCCCGTCCCCTCTCCCCGTCCCCTCTCCCCGTCCCCACTCCCCGTCCCCACTCCCCGTCCCCACTCAATGTAGCCACTCCCCGTCCCCACTCCCCGTCCCCACTCCCCGTCCCCTCTCCCCGTCCCCTCTCCCCGTCCCCTCTCCCCGTCCACACTCCCCGTCCCCACTCCCCGTCCCCACTCGCCGTAGCCACTCCCCGTATCCGCTCCCCGAATCCACTCCCCGTCCCCACTCCCCGTTCCCACTCCCCGTTCCCACTCCCCGTCCCCACTCCCCGTCCCCACTGACCGTCCCCACTCCCCGTCCCCACTCTCCGTCCCCACTCTCCGTCCCCACTCTCCGTCCCCACTCTCCGTCCCCACTCACCGTCCCCACTCTCCGTCCCCACTCTCCGTCCCCACTCTCCGTCCCCACTCCCCGTCCCCACTCCCCGTCCCCACTCCCCGTCCCCACTCTCCGTCCCCACTCTCCGTCCCCACTCCCCGTCACCACTCCCCGTCCCCACACCCCGTCCCCACTCCCCGTCCCCACTCTCCGTCCCCACTCTTCCGACCCCACTCTCCGTCCCCACTCTCCGTCCCCACTCTCCGTCCCCACTCACCGTCCCCACTCCCCGTCCCCACTCAATGTAGCCACTGCCCGTCCCCACTGCCCGTTCCCACTCCTCGTTTTCGTTCCTCGTTCCCGCTCACCGTATCCACTCCCCGAATCCACTCACCGTCCCCACTCCCCGTCCCCACTCCTCGTCCCCACTCCCCGTCCCCACTCCCCGTCCCCTCTCCCCGTCCCCTCTCCCCTTCCCCACTCCCCGTCCCCACTCTCCGTCCCCACTCCCCGTAGCCACTCCCCGTATCCACTCCCCATATCCACTTCCCGAATCCACTCCCCGTATCCACTCCCCGAATCCACTCCCCGTCCCCACTCCCCGTCCCCACTCCCCGTTCCCACTCCCCGTCCCCACACCCCGTCCCCACACCCCGTCCCCACTCCCCGTCCCCACTCCCCGTCCCCACTCCCCGTCCCCACTCCCCGTATCCACTCCCCGTCCCCATTCACCGTATCCACTCCCCGTATCCACTCCCCGTATCCACTCCCCGTCCCCACTCCCCGTCCCCACTCCCCGTCCCCACTCAGTGTCGCCACTCTCCGTCCCCACTCTCCGTCCCCACTCTCGGTCCCCACTCCCAGTCCCCACTAACGGTCCCCACTCATGGTCCCCACTCAATGTATCCACTGCCCGTCCCCACTGCCCGTACCCACTCCTCTTTCCCACTCCTCGTTCCAGCTCACCGTCCCCACTGCCCGTCCCCACTCCTCGTTCCAGCTCACCGTCCCCGCACCCCGTCCCCGCACCCCGTCCCCGCACCCCGTCCCCGCACCCCGTCCCCGCTCCCCGTCCCCGCTCCCCGTCCCCGCTCCCCATCCCCTCTCCCCGTCCCCTCTCCACGTCCCCTCTCCCCGTACCATCTCCCCGTCCCCTCTCCCCGTACCATCTCCCCGTCCCCTCTCCCCGTCCCCACTCCCCATCCCCACTCCCCGTCCCCACTCCCCGTTCCCACTCCGCGTCCCCACACCCCGTCCCCACTCACCGTCCCCACTGCCCGTCCCCACTGCCCGTCCCCACTCCCCGTCCCCACTCCCCGTATCCACTCACCGTCCCCATTCCCCGTATCCATTCCCCGTATCCACTCCCCGTATCCACTCCCCGTCCCCACTCCCCGTCCCCACTCCCCGTCCCCACTCCCCGTCCCCACTCAGTGTCGCCACTCTCGGTCCCCACTCTCCGTCCCCACTCTCAGTCCCCACTCACGGTCCCCACTAACGGTCCCCACTCATGGTCCCCACTCAATGTATCCACTGCCCGTCCCCACTGCCCGTCCCCACTCCTCTTTCCCACTCCTCGTTCCAGCTCACCGTCCCCGCTCCCCGTCGCCACTCACCGTCCCCACTCTCTGTCCCTCTCATGGTCCCCGCTCCCCGTCCCCGCCCCCCGTCCCCGCTCCCCGTCACCGCTCCCCGTCCCCGCTCCCCATCACCGCTCCCCGTCACCGCTCCCCGTCCCCGCTCCCCGTCCCCGCACCCCATCCCCGCTCCGCGTCGCCGCTCCCCGTCGCCGCTCCCCGTCGCCGCTCCCCGTCGCCACTCACTGTCCCCACTCTCTGTCCCTCTCATGGTCCCCGCTCCCCGTCCCCGCCCCCCGTCCCCGCTCCCCGTCCCCGCTCCCCGTCCCCGCACCCCATCCCCGCTCTGCGTCGCCGCTCCCCGTCGCCGCTCCCCGTCGCCACTCCCCGTCGCCGCTCCCCGTCCCCGCTCCCCGTCCCCGCTCCCCGACCCCACTCTCCGTCCCCACTCCCCGTCCCCACTCCCCGTCCCCACTCCCCGTCCGCACTCCCCGTCCCCTCTCCCCGTCCCCACTCCCCGTCCCCACTCCAAGTCCCCACTCCACGTATCCACTCTCCCTGTCACCTCTCCCTGTCCCCTCTCCCCGTCCCCTCTCCCCGTCCCCACTCACCGTCCCCACTCACCGTCCCCACTCCCCGTCCCCACTCCACGTCCCCACTCCCCGTCCCCACTCCCCGTCCCCTCTCCCCGTCCCCTCTCCCCGTCCCCTCTCCCCGTCCCCACTCCCCGTATCCACTCCCCGTCCCCACTCCCCGTATCCACTCCCCGTCCTCACTCCCCGTCCCCACTCCCCGTATCCACTCCCCGAATCTACTCCCCGTCCCCACTCCCCGTACCCACTCCCCGTCCCCACTCCCCGTCCCCTCTCCCCGTCCCCACTCCCCGTCCCCACTCCCCGTCCCCACTCACCGTCCCCACTCCCCGTCCCCACTCTCCGTCCCCACTCTCCGTCCCCACTCTCCGTCCCCACTCCCCGTCCCCACTCCCCGTCCCCACTCCCCGTCCCGACTCCCCGTCCCCACTCCCCATCCCCACTCCCCGACCCCACTCTCCGTGCCCACTCTCCGTGCCCACTCTCCGTCCCCACTCACCGTCCCCACTCCCCGTCCCCACTCAATGTAGCCACTGCCCGTCCCCACTGCCCGTTCCCACTCCTCGTTTTCGCTCCTCGTTCCCGCTCACCGTATCCACTCCCGGTATCCACTCCCCGAAACCACTCCCCGTCCCCACTCCCCGTCCCCACTCCCCGTCCCCACTCCCCGTCCCCACTCCCCGTCCCCTCTCCCCGTCCCCTATCCCCGTCCCCTCTCCCCGTCCTCACTCCCCGTCCCCACTCCCCGTCCCCACTCCCCACACCCACTCCCCGTCCCCACTCCCCGTCACCACTCCCCGTCCCCACTCCCCGTCCCCACTCCCCGTCCCCACTCCCCGTCCCCTCTCCCCGTCCCCACTCCCCGTCCCCACTCCCCGTATCCACTCCCCGTCCCCACTCCCCGTCCCCACTCCCCGTCCCCACTACCCGTCCCCACACCCCGTCCCCACTCCCCGTCCCCACACCCCGTCCCCACTCCCCGTCCCCACTCTCCGTCCCCACTCCCCGTCCCCACTCCCCGTCCCCGCTCAATGTAGCCACTGCCCGTCCCCGCTCCTCGTTCCCGCTCCTCGTTTTCGCTCCTCGTTCCCGCCAACCGTTCCCGCTCCCCGTCCCCGCTCCCCGTACCCGCTCCCCGTCCCCGCTCCCCGTCCCCGCTCACCGTCCCCACTCACCGTCCCCACGCACCGTCCGCACTCTCCGTCCCCACTCCCCGTAGCCACTCCCCGTATCCACTCCCCATATCCACTTCCCGAATCCACTCCCCGTATCCACTCCCCGAATCCACTCCCCGTCCCCACTCCCCGTCCCCACTCCCCGTTCCCACTCCCCGTCCCCACACCCCGTCCCCACACCCCGTCCCCACTCCCCGTCCCCACTCCCCGTCCCCACTCCCCGTCCCCACTCCCCGTATCCACTCCCCGTCCCCATTCACCGTATCCACTCCCCGTATCCACTCCCCGTATCCACTCCCCGTCCCCACTCCCCGTCCCCACTCCCCGTCCCCACTCAGTGTCGCCACTCTCCGTCCCCACTCTCCGTCCCCACTCTCGGTCCCCACTCCCAGTCCCCACTAACGGTCCCCACTCATGGTCCCCACTCAATGTATCCACTGCCCGTCCCCACTGCCCGTACCCACTCCTCTTTCCCACTCCTCGTTCCAGCTCACCGTCCCCACTGCCCGTCCCCACTCCTCGTTCCAGCTCACCGTCCCCGCACCCCGTCCCCGCACCCCGTCCCCGCACCCCGTCCCCGCTCCCCGTCCCCGCTCCCCGTCCCCGCTCCCCGTCCCCGCTCCCCATCCCCTCTCCCCGTCCCCTCTCCACGTCCCCTCTCCCCGTACCATCTCCCCGTCCCCTCTCCCCGTACCATCTCCCCGTCCCCTCTCCCCGTCCCCACTCCCCATCCCCACTCCCCGTCCCCACTCCCCGTTCCCACTCCGCGTCCCCACACCCCGTCCCCACTCACCGTCCCCACTGCCCGTCCCCACTGCCCGTCCCCACTCCCCGTCCCCACTCCCCGTATCCACTCACCGTCCCCATTCCCCGTATCCATTCCCCGTATCCACTCCCCGTATCCACTCCCCGTCCCCACTCCCCGTCCCCACTCCCCGTCCCCACTCCCCGTCCCCACTCAGTGTCGCCACTCTCGGTCCCCACTCTCCGTCCCCACTCTCAGTCCCCACTCACGGTCCCCACTAACGGTCCCCACTCATGGTCCCCACTCAATGTATCCACTGCCCGTCCCCACTGCCCGTCCCCACTCCTCTTTCCCACTCCTCGTTCCAGCTCACCGTCCCCGCTCCCCGTCGCCACTCACCGTCCCCACTCTCTGTCCCTCTCATGGTCCCCGCTCCCCGTCCCCGCCCCCCGTCCCCGCTCCCCGTCACCGCTCCCCGTCCCCGCTCCCCATCACCGCTCCCCGTCACCGCTCCCCGTCCCCGCTCCCCGTCCCCGCACCCCATCCCCGCTCCGCGTCGCCGCTCCCCGTCGCCGCTCCCCGTCGCCGCTCCCCGTCGCCACTCACTGTCCCCACTCTCTGTCCCTCTCATGGTCCCCGCTCCCCGTCCCCGCCCCCCGTCCCCGCTCCCCGTCCCCGCTCCCCGTCCCCGCACCCCATCCCCGCTCTGCGTCGCCGCTCCCCGTCGCCGCTCCCCGTCGCCACTCCCCGTCGCCGCTCCCCGTCCCCGCTCCCCGTCCCCGCTCCCCGACCCCACTCTCCGTCCCCACTCCCCGTCCCCACTCCCCGTCCCCACTCCCCGTCCGCACTCCCCGTCCCCTCTCCCCGTCCCCACTCCCCGTCCCCACTCCAAGTCCCCACTCCACGTATCCACTCTCCCTGTCACCTCTCCCTGTCCCCTCTCCCCGTCCCCTCTCCCCGTCCCCACTCACCGTCCCCACTCACCGTCCCCACTCCCCGTCCCCACTCCACGTCCCCACTCCCCGTCCCCACTCCCCGTCCCCTCTCCCCGTCCCCTCTCCCCGTCCCCTCTCCCCGTCCCCACTCCCCGTATCCACTCCCCGTCCCCACTCCCCGTATCCACTCCCCGTCCTCACTCCCCGTCCCCACTCCCCGTATCCACTCCCCGAATCTACTCCCCGTCCCCACTCCCCGTACCCACTCCCCGTCCCCACTCCCCGTCCCCTCTCCCCGTCCCCACTCCCCGTCCCCACTCCCCGTCCCCACTCACCGTCCCCACTCCCCGTCCCCACTCTCCGTCCCCACTCTCCGTCCCCACTCTCCGTCCCCACTCCCCGTCCCCACTCCCCGTCCCCACTCCCCGTCCCGACTCCCCGTCCCCACTCCCCATCCCCACTCCCCGACCCCACTCTCCGTGCCCACTCTCCGTGCCCACTCTCCGTCCCCACTCACCGTCCCCACTCCCCGTCCCCACTCAATGTAGCCACTGCCCGTCCCCACTGCCCGTTCCCACTCCTCGTTTTCGCTCCTCGTTCCCGCTCACCGTATCCACTCCCGGTATCCACTCCCCGAAACCACTCCCCGTCCCCACTCCCCGTCCCCACTCCCCGTCCCCACTCCCCGTCCCCACTCCCCGTCCCCTCTCCCCGTCCCCTATCCCCGTCCCCTCTCCCCGTCCTCACTCCCCGTCCCCACTCCCCGTCCCCACTCCCCACACCCACTCCCCGTCCCCACTCCCCGTCACCACTCCCCGTCCCCACTCCCCGTCCCCACTCCCCGTCCCCACTCCCCGTCCCCTCTCCCCGTCCCCACTCCCCGTCCCCACTCCCCGTCCCCACTCCCCGTATCCACTCCCCGTCCCCACTCCCCGTCCCCACTCCCCGTCCCCACTACCCGTCCCCACACCCCGTCCCCACTCCCCGTCCCCACACCCCGTCCCCACTCCCCGTCCCCACTCTCCGTCCCCACTCCCCGTCCCCACTCCCCGTCCCCGCTCAATGTAGCCACTGCCCGTCCCCGCTCCTCGTTCCCGCTCCTCGTTTTCGCTCCTCGTTCCCGCCAACCGTTCCCGCTCCCCGTCCCCGCTCCCCGTACCCGCTCCCCGTCCCCGCTCCCCGTCCCCGCTCACCGTCCCCACTCACCGTCCCCACGCACCGTCCGCACTCTCCGTCCCCACTCCCCGTCCCCACTCCCCGTCCCCACTCCCCGTCCGCACTCCCCATCCCCACTCCCCGTCCCCACTCCCCGTATCCACTCCGCGTCCCCATTCCCTGTGTCCACTCCCCGTGTCCACTCCCCGTGTCCACTCCCCGTGTCCACTCCCCGTATCCACTCCCCGTCCCCACTCCCCGTCACCACTCCCCGTCCCCACTCAGTGTCGCCACTCACCGTCCCCACTCAAAGTCCCCACTTCCCGTCCCCACTCCCCGTCCCCACTCCCCGTCCCCTCTCCCCGTCCCCTCTCCCCGTCCCCTCTCTCCGTCCCCACTACCCGTCCCCTCTCCCCGTCCCCTCTCCCCGTCCCCACTCCCCGTCCCCACTCCCCGTCCCCACTCCCCGTCCCCACTCACCGTCCCCACTCCCCGTCCTCACTCCCCGTATCCACTCCCCGAATCCACTCCCCGTCCCCACTCCCTGTCCCCACTCCCCGTCCCCACTCCCCGTCCCTACTCCCCGTCCCCACTCCCCGTATCCACTCCCCATCCTCACTCCCCGTATCCACTCCCCGTATTCACTCCCCGAATCCACTCCCCGTCCCCACTCCCCGTCCCCACTCCCCGTCCCCACTCCCCGTCCCCACTCCCCGTCCCAACTCCACGTCCCCACTCCACGTCCCCACTCACTGTCCCCACTCCCCGTCCCCACTCCCCGTCCCCACTGCCCGTCCCCACTCCACGTTCCAGCTCACCGTCCCCACACCCCGTCCCCGCACCCCGTCCCCGCACCCCGTCCCCGCTCCCCGTCCCCGCTCCCCGTCCCCGCTCCCCGTCCCTGCTCCCCGTCCCCTCTCCCCGTCCCCTCTCCCCGTCCCCTCTCCCCGTACCATCTCCCCGTCCCCACTCCCCGTCCCCTCTCCCCGTCCCCACTCCCCGTCCCCACTCCCCGTCCCCACTCCCCGTCCCCACTCCGCGTCCCCACACCCCGTCCCCACTCACCGTCCCCACTGCCCGTCCCCACTGCCCGTCCCCACTCCCCGTCCCCACTCCCCGTCCCCACTCCCCGTATCCACTCCCCGTCCCCATTCCCCGTATCCACTCCCCGTATCCACTCCCCGTATCCACTCCCCGTCCCCACTCCCCGTCCCCACTCCCCGTCCCCACTCCCCGTCCCCTCTCCCCGTCCCCACTCCCCGTCCCCACTCCCCGTCCCCACTCCCCGTCCCCACTCAGTGTCGCCACTCTCGGTCCCCACTCTCCGTCCCCACTCTCGGTCCCCACTCACGGTCCCCACTAACGGTCCCCACTCATGGTCCCCACTCAATGTATCCACTGCCCGTCCCCACTGCCCGTCCCCACTCCTCTTTCCCACTCCTCGTTCCAGCTCACCGTCCCCGCTCCCCGTCGCCACTCACCGTCCCCACTCTCTGTCCCTCTCATGGTCCCCGCTCCCCGTCCCCGCCCCCCGTCCCCGCTCCCCGTCACCGCTCCCCGTCCCCGCTCCCCATCACCGCTCCCCGTCACCGCTCCCCGTCCCCGCTCCCCGTCCCCGCACCCCATCCCCGCTCCGCGTCGCCGCTCCCCGTCGCCGCTCCCCGTCGACACTCACCGTCCCCACTCTCTGTCCCTCTCATGGTCCCCGCTCCCCGTCCCCGCCCCCCGTCCCCGCTCCCCGTCACCGCTCCCCGTCCCCGCCACCCATCCCCACTCCCCGTCACCGCTCCCCGTCCCCGCTCCCCATCACCGCTCCCCGTCACCGCTCCCCGTCCTCACTCTCCGTCCCCACTCCCCGTCCCCACTCCCCGTCCCCACTCCCCGTCCGCACTCCCCATCCCCACTCCCCGTCCCCACTCCCCGTATCCACTCCGCGTCCCCATTCCCCGTGTCCACTCCCCGTGTCCACTCCCCGTATCGACTCCCCGTCCCCACTCCCCGTCCCCACTCCCCGTCCCCACTCAGTGTCGCCACTCACCGTCCCCACTCAAAGTCCCCACTCCCCGTCCCCACTCCCCGTCCCCACTCCCCGTCCCCTCTCCCCGTCCCCTCTCTCCATCCCCACTACCCGTCCCCTCTCCCCGTCCCCTCTCCCCATCCCCTCTCCCCGTCCCCACTCCCCGTCCCCACTCCCCGTCCCCACTCACCGTCCCCACTCCCCGTATCCCCTCCCCGTATCCACTCCCCGTATCCACTCCCCGTCCTCACTCCCCGTATTGACTCCCCGAATCCACTCCCCGTCCCCACTCCCTGTCCCCACTCCCCGTCCCCACTCCCCGTCCCCACTCCCCGTCCCCACTCCCCGTATCCACTCCCCGTCCTCACTCCCCGTATCCACTCCCCGTATTCACTCCCCGAATCCACTCCCCGTCCCCACTCCCCGTCCCCACTCCCCGTCCCCACTCCCCGTCCCCACTCCCCGTCCCAACTCCACGTCCCCACTCCACGTCCCCACTCACCGTCCCCACTCCCCGTCCCCACTCCCCGTCCCCACTCCCCGTCCCCACTGCCCGTCCCCACTCCTCGTTCCAGCTCACTGTCCCCGCACCCCGTCCCCGCACCCCGTCCCCGCACCCCGTCCCCGCTCCCCGTCCCCGCTCCCCGTCCCCACTCCCCGTCCCTGCTCCCCGTCACCTCTCCCCGTCCCCTCTCCCCGTCCCCTCTCCCCGTACCATCTCCCCGTCCCCACTCCCCGTCCCCTCTCCCCGTCCCCACTCCCCGTCCCCACTCCCCGTCCCCACTCCGCGTCCCCACACCCCGTCCCCACTCACCGTCCCCACTGCCCGTCCCCACTGCCCGTCCCCACTCCCCGTCCCCACTCCCCGTATCCACTCCCAGTCCCCATTCCCCGTATCCACTCCCCGTATCCACTCCCCGTATCCACTCCCCGTATCCACTCCCCGTCCCCACTCCCCGTCCCCACTCCCCGTCCCCACTCAGTGTCGCCACTCTCGGTCCCCACTCTCCGTCCCCACTCTCGGTCCCCACTCACGGTCCCCACTAACGGTCCCCACTCATGGTCCCCACTCAATGTATCCACTGCCCGTCCCCACTGCCCGTCCCCACTCCTCTTTCCCACTCCTCGTTCCAGCTCACCGTCCCCGCTCCCCGTCGCCACTCACCGTCCCCACTCTCTGTCCCTCTCATGGTCCCCGCTCCACGTCCCCGCCCCCCGTCCCCGCTCCCCGTCAGCTCTCCCCGTCCCCGCTCCCCATCTCCGCTCCCCGTCACCGCTCCCCGTCCCCGCTCCCCGTCCCCGCACCCCATCCCCGCCTCGCGTCGCCGCTCCCCATCGCCGCTCCCCGTCGCCGCTCCCCGTCCCCGCTCCCCGTACCCGCTCCCCGTCCCCGCTCCCCGTCCCCGCTCCCCGACCCCACTCTCCGTCCCCACTCCCCGTCCCCACTCCCCGTCCCCACTCCCCGTCCGCACTCCCCATCCCCTCTCCCCGTCCCCACTCCCCGTCCCCACTCCAAGTCCCCACTCCACGTATCCAATCTCCCTGTCACCTCTCCGTGTCCCCTCTCCCCGTCCCCTCTCCCCGTCCCCACTCACCATCCCCACTCACCGTCCCCACTCCCCGTCCCCACTCCCCGTCCCCACTCCACGTCCCCACTCCCCGTCCCCACTACCCGTCCCCTCTCCCCGTCCCCTCTCCCCGTCCCCTATCCCCGTCCCCTCTCCCCGTCCCCACTCCCCGTATCCACTCCCCGTTCCCACTCCCCGTATCCACTCCCCGTCCTCACTCCCCGTCCCCACTCCCCGTATCCACTCCCCGAATCTACTCCCCGTCACCACTCCCCGTACCCACTCCCCGTCCCCACCCCGTCCCCTCTCCCCGTCCCCACTCCCCGTCCCCACTCCCCGTCCCCACTCACCGTCCCCACTCCCCGTCCCCACTCTCCGTCCCCACTCTCCGTCCCCACTCTCGGTCCCCACTCCCGGTCCCCACTCCCCGTCCCCACTCCCCGTCCCCACTCCCCGACCCCACTCTCCGTGCCCACTCTCCGTGCCCACTCTCCGTCCCCACTCACCGTCCCCACTCCCCGTCCCCACTCAATGTAGCCACTGCCCGTCCCCACTGCCCGTTCCCACTCCTCGTTTTCGCTCCTCGTTCCCGCTCACCGTATCCACTCCCGGTATCCACTCCCCGAATCCACTCCCCGTCCTCACTCCCCGTCCCCACTCCCCGTCCCCACTCCCCGTCCCCACTCCCCGTCCCCTCTCCCCGTCCCCTCTCCCCGTCCCCTCTCCCCGTCCTCACTCCCCGTCCCCACTCCCGTCCCCACTCCCCGCCCCCACTCTCCGTCCCCACTCCCCGTCCCCACTCCCCGTCCCCACTCCCCGTCCCCACTCTCCGTCCCCACTCAACCGTATCCACTCCCCGAATCCACTCACCGTCCCCACTCCCCGTCCCCACGCCCCGTCCCCACTCCCCGTCCCCACTCCCCGTCCCCACTCCCCGTCCCTTCTCCCCGTCCCCACTCCCCGTCCCCACTCCCCGTCCCCACTCCCCGTCCCCACTCCCCGTATCCACTCCCCG
Source organism: Heterodontus francisci (assembly GCF_036365525.1). Classification (NCBI taxonomy): domain Eukaryota; kingdom Metazoa; phylum Chordata; class Chondrichthyes; order Heterodontiformes; family Heterodontidae; genus Heterodontus; species Heterodontus francisci. The sequence goes on along the minus strand of NW_027141713.1, from coordinate 14,699 downwards.
TCCCCACTCCCCGTCCCCACTCCCCGTCCCCACCACCCGTCCCCACACCCCGTCCCCACTCCCCGTCCCCACACACCGTCCCCACTCCCCGTCCCCACTCCCCGTCCCTGCTCAATGTAGCCACTGCCCGTCCCCGCTCCTCGTTCCCGCTCCTCGTTTTCGCTCCTCGTTCCCGCCAACCGTTCCCGCTCCCCGTCCCCGCTCCCCGTCCCCGCTCCCCGTCCCCGCTCCCCGTACCCGCTCCCCGTACCCGCTCCCCGTCCCCGCTCCCCGTCCCCGCTCCCCGTCCCCGCTCCCCGTCCCCGCTCACCGTCCCCACTCACCGTCCCCACGCACCGTCCGCACTCTCCGTCCCCACTCCCCGTCCCCACTCCCCGTCCCCACTCCCCGTCCGCACTCCCCATCCCCACTCCCCGTCCCCACTCCCCGTATCCACTCCGCGTCCCCATTCCCTGTGTCCACTCCCCGTGTCCACTCCCCGTGTCCACTCCCCGTATCCACTCCCCGTCCCCACTCCCCGTCCCCACTCCCCGTCCCCACTCAGTGTCGCCACTCACCGTCCCCACTCAAAGTCCCCACTCCCCGTCCCCACTCCCCGTCCCCACTCCCCGTCCCCTCTCCCCGTCCCCTCTCCCCGTCCCCTCTCTCCGTCCCCACTACCCGTCCCCTCTCCCCGTCCCCTCTCCCCGTCCCCACTCCCCGTCCCCACTCCCCGTCCCCACTCCCCGTCCCCACCCACAGTCCCCACTCCCCGTATCCACTCCCCGTATCCACTCCCCGTCCTCACTCCCCGTATCCACTCCCCGAATCCACTCCCCGTCCCCACTCCCTGTCCCCACTCCCCGTCCCCACTCCCCGTCCCCACTCCCCGTCCCCACTCCCCGTATCCACTCCCCGTCCTCACTCCCCGTATCCACTCCCCGTAATAACTCCCCGAATCCACTCCCCGTCCCCACTCCCCGTCCCCACTCCCCGTCCCCACTCCCCGTCCCCACTCCCCGTCCCAACTCCACGTCCCCACTCCACGTCCCCACTCACCGTCCCCACTCCCCTTCCCCACTCCCCGTCCCCACTCCCCGTCCCCACTGCCCGTCCCCACTCCACGTTCCAGCTCACCGTCCCCGCACCCCGTCCCCGCACCCCGTCCCCGCACCCCGTCCCCGCTCCCCGACCCCGCTCCCCGTCCCCGCTCCCCGTCCCTGCTCCCCGTCCCCTCTCCCCGTCCCCTCTCCCCGTCCCCTCTCCCCGTACCATCCCCCCGTCCCCACTCCCCGTCCCCTCTCCCCGTCCCCACTCCCCATCCCCACTCCCCGTCCCCACTCCCCGTCCCCACTCCGCGTCCCCACACCCCGTCCCCACTCACCGTCCCCACTGCCCGTCCCCACTGCCCGTCCCCACTCCCCGTCCCCACTCCCCGTCCCCACTCCCCGTATCCACTCCCCGTCCCCATTCCCCGTATCCACTCCCCGTATCCACACCCCGTATCCACTCCCCGTCCCCACTCCCCGTCCCCACTCCCCGTCCCCACTCCCCGTCCCCTCTCCCCGTCCCCACTCCCCGTCCCCACTCCCCGTCCCCACTCCCCGTCCCCACTCAGTGTCGCCACTCTCGGTCCCCACTCTCCGTCCTCACTCTCGGTCCCCACTCACGGTCCCCACTAACGGTCCCCACTCATGGTCCCCACTCAAAGTATCCACTGCCCGTCCCCACTGCCCGTCCCCACTCCTCTTTCCCACTCCTCGTTCCAGCTCACCGTCCCCGCTCCCCGTCGCCACTCACCGTCCCCACTCTCTGTCCCTCTCATGGTCCCCGCTCCCCGTCCCCGCCCCCCGTCCCCGCTCCCCGTCACCGCTCCCCGTCCCCGCTCCCCATCACCGCTCCCCGTCACCGCTCCCCGTCCCCACTCTCCGTCCCCACTCCCCGTCCCCACTCCCCGTCCCCACTCCCCGTCCGCACTCCCCATCCCCACTCCCCGTCCCCACTCCCCCAATCCACTCCGCGTCCCCATTCCCCGTGTCCACTCCCCGTGTCCACTCCCCGTGTCCGCTCCCCGTATCCACTCCCCGTCCCCACTCCCCATCCCCACTCCCCGTCCCCACTCAATGTCGCCACTCACCGTCCCCACTCAAAGTCCCCACTCCCCGTCCCCACTCCCCGTCCCCACTCCCCATCCCCTCTCCCCGTCCCCTCTCCCCGTCCCCTCTCTCCATCCCCACTACCCGTCCCCTCTCCCCGTCCCCTCTCCCCGTCCCCACTCCCCGTCCCCACTCCCCGTCCCCACTCACCGTCCCCACTCTCCGTATCCCCTCCCCGTATCCACTCCCCGTATCCACTCCCCGTCCTCACTCCCCATATCCACTCCCCGAATCCACTCCCCGTCCCCACTCCCTGTCCCCACTCCCCGTCCCCACTCCCCGTCCCCACTCCCCGTCCCCACTCCCCGTATCCACTCCCCGTCCTCACTCCCCGTATCCACTCCCCGTATTCACTCCCCGAATCCACTCCCCGTCCCCACTCCTCGTCCCCACTCCCCGTCCCCACTCCCCGTCCCCACTCCCCGTCCCAACTCCACGTCCCCACTCCACGTCCCCACTCACCGTCCCCACTCCCCGTCCCCACTCCCCGTCCCCACTCCCCGTCCCCACTGCCCGTCCCCACTCCTCGTTCCAGCTCACTGTCCCCGCACCCCGTCCCCGCACCCCGTCCCCGCACCCCGTCCCCGCTCCCCGTCCCCGCTCCCCGTCCCCGCTCCCCGTCCCTGCTCCCCGTCCCCTCTCCCCGTCCCTGCTCCCCGTCCCCTCTCCCCGTACCATCTCCCCGTCCCCACTCCCCGTCCCCTCTCCCCGTCCCCACTCCCCGTCCCCACTCCCCGTCCCCACTCCCCGTCCCCACTCCGCGTCCCCACACCCCGTCCCCACTCACCGTCCCCACTGCCCGTCCCCACTCCCCGTCCCCACTCCCCGTCCCCACTCCCCGTATCCACTCCCCGTCCCCATTCCCCGTATCCACTCCCCGTATCCACTCCCCGTATCCACTCCCCGTATCCACTCCCCGTCCCCACTCCCCATCCCCTTTCCCCGTCCCCACTCCCCGTCCCCACTCCCCGTCCCCACTCCCCGTCCCCACTCAGTGTCGCCACTCTCGGTCCCCACTCTCCGTCCCCACTCTCTGTCCCCACTCAAGGTCCCCACTAACGGTCCCCACTCATGGTCCCCACTCAATGTATCCACTGCCCGTCCCCACTGCCCGTCCCCACTCCTCTTTCCCACTCCTCGTTCCAGCTCACCGTCCCCGCTCCCCGTCGGCACTCACCGTCCCCACTCTCTGTCCCTCTCATGGTCCCCGCTCCCCGTCCCCGCCCCCCGTCCCTGCTCCCCGTCAGCGCTCCCCGTCCCCGCTCCCCATCACCGCTCCCCGTCACCGCTCCCCGTCCCCGCTCCCCGTCCCCGCACCCCATCCCCGCGTCGCGTCGCCGCTCCCCGTCGCCGCTCCCCGTCGCCGCTCCCCGTCCCCGCTCCCCGACCCCACTCTCCGTCCCCACTCCCCGTCCCCACTCCCCGTCCCCACTCCCCGTCCGCACTCCCCGTCCCCTCTCCCCGTCCCCACTCCCCGTCCCCACTCCAAGTCCCCACTCCACGTATCCACTCTCCCTGTCACCTCTCCCTGTCCCCTCTCCCCGTCCCCTCTCCCCGTCCCCACTCACCGTCCCCACTCACCGTCCCCACTCCCCGTCCCCACTCCCCGTCCCCACTCCACGTCCCCACTCCCCGTCCCCTCTCCCCGTCCCCTCTCCCCGTCCCCACTCCCCGTATCCACTCCCCGTCCCCACTCCCCGTATCCACTCCCCGTCCTCACTCCCCGTCCCCACTCCCCGTATCCACTCCCCGAATCTACTCCCCGTCCCCACTCCCCGTACCCACTCCCCGTCCCCACTCCCCGTCCCCTCTCCCCGTCCCCACTCCCCGTCCCCACTCCCCGTCCCCACTCACCGTTCCCACTCCCCGTCCCCACTCTCCGTCCCCACTCTCCGTCCCCACTCTCCGTCCCCACTCCCCGTCCCCACTCCCCGTCCCCACTCCCCGTCCCCACTCCCCGACCCCACTCTCCGTGCCCACTCTCCGTGCCCACTCTCCGTCCCCACTCACCGTCCCCACTCCCCGTCCCCACTCAATGTAGCCACTGCCCGTCCCCACTGCCCGTTCCCACTCCTCGTTTTCGCTCCTCGTTCCCGCTCACCGTATCCACTCCCGGTATCCACTCCCCGAATCCACTCCCCGTCCTCACTCCCCGTCCCCACTCCCCGTCCCCACTCCCCGTCCCCACTCCCCGTCCCCTCTCCCCGTCCCCTCTCCCCGTCCCCTCTCCCCGTCCTCACTCCCCGTCCCCACTCCCGTCCCCACTCCCCGCCCCCACTCCCCGTCCCCACTCCCCGTCCCCACTCCCCGTCCCCACTCCCCGTCCCCACTCTCCGTCCCCACTCAACCGTATCCACTCCCCGAATCCACTCACCGTCCCCACTCCCCGTCCCCACGCCCCGTCCCCACTCCCCGTCCCCACTCCCCGTCCCCACTCACCGTCCCCACTCTCCGTATCCCCTCCCCGTATCCACTCCCCGTATCCACTCCCCGTCCTCACTCCCCATATCCACTCCCCGAATCCACTCCCCGTCCCCACTCCCTGTCCCCACTCCCCGTCCCCACTCCCCGTCCCCACTCCCCGTCCCCACTCCCCGTATCCACTCCCCGTCCTCACTCCCCGTATCCACTCCCCGTATTCACTCCCCGAATCCACTCCCCGTCCCCACTCCTCGTCCCCACTCCCCGTCCCCACTCCCCGTCCCCACTCCCCGTCCCAACTCCACGTCCCCACTCCACCGCCCCAACTCACCGTCCCCACTCCCCGTCCCCACTCCCCGTCCCCACTCCCCGTCCCCACTGCCCGTCCCCACTCCTCATTCCAGCTCACTGTCCCCGCACCCCGTCCCCGCACCCCGTCCCCGCACCCCGTCCCCGCTCCCCGTCCCCGCTCCCCGTCCCCGCTCCCCGTCCCTGCTCCCCGTCCCCTCTCCCCGTCCCTGCTCCCCGTCCCCTCTCCCCGTACCATCTCCCCGTCCCCACTCCCCGTCCCCTCTCCCCGTCCCCACTCCCCGTCCCCACTCCCCGTCCCCACTCCCCGTCCCCACTCCGCGTCCCCACACCCCGTCCCCACTCACCGTCCCCACTGCCCGTCCCCACTGCCCGTCCCCACTCCCCGTCCCCACTCCCCGTCCCCACTCCCCGTATCCACTCCCCGTCCCCATTCCCCGTATCCACTCCCCGTATCCACTCCCCGTATCCACTCCCCGTATCCACTCCCCGTCCCCACTCCCCATCCCCTTTCCCCGTCCCCACTCCCCGTCCCCACTCCCCGTCCCCACTCCCCGTCCCCACTCAGTGTCGCCACTCTCGGTCCCCACTCTCCGTCCCCACTCTCTGTCCCCACTCAAGGTCCCCACTAACGGTCCCCACTCATGGTCCCCACTCAATGTATCCACTGCCCGTCCCCACTGCCCGTCCCCACTCCTCTTTCCCACTCCTCGTTCCAGCTCACCGTCCCCGCTCCCCGTCGCCACTCACCGTCCCCACTCTCTGTCCCTCTCATGGTCCCCGCTCCCCGTCCCCGCCCCCCGTCCCTGCTCCCCGTCAGCGCTCCCCGTCCCCGCTCCCCATCACCGCTCCCCGTCACTGCTCCCCGTCCCCGCTCCCCGTCCCCGCACCCCATCCCCGCGTCGCGTCGCCGCTCCCCGTCGCCGCTCCCCGTCGCCGCTCCCCGTCCCCGCTCCCCGACCCCACTCTCCGTCCCCACTCCCCGTCCCCACTCCCCGTCCCCACTCCCCGTCCGCACTCCCCGTCCCCTCTCCCCGTCCCCACTCCCCGTCCCCACTCCAAGTCCCCACTCCACGTATCCACTCTCCCTGTCACCTCTCCCTGTCCCCTCTCCCCGTCCCCTCTCCCCGTCCCCACTCACCGTCCCCACTCACCGTCCCCACTCCCCGTCCCCACTCCCCGTCCCCACTCCCCGTCCCCACTCCCCCTATCCACTCCCCGTCCTCACTCCCCGTCCCCACTCCCCGTATCCACTCCCCGTCCCCACTCCCCGTACCCACTCCCCGTCCCCACTCCCCGTCCCCTCTCCCCATCCCCACTCCCCGTCCCCACTCCCCGTCCCCACTCACCGTCCCCACTCCCCGTCCCCACTCTCCGTCCCCACTCTGCGTCCCCACTCTCCGTCCCCACTCCCCGTCCCCACTCCCCGTCCCCACTCCCCGACCCCACTCTCCTTGCCCACTCTCCGTGCCCACTCTCCGTCCCCACTCACCGTCCCCACTCCCCGTCCCCACTCAATGTAGCCACTGCCCGTCCCCACTGCCCGTTCCCACTCCTCGTTTTCGCTCCTCGTTCCCGCTCACCGTATCCACTCCCGGTATCCACTCCCCGAATCCACTCCCCGTCCTCACTCCCCGTCCCCACTCCCCGTCCCCACTCCCCGTCCCCACTCCCCGTCCCCTCTCCCCGTCCCCTCTCCCCGTCCCCTCTCCCCGTCCTCACTCCCCGTCCCCACTCCCGTCCCCACTCCCCGCCCCCACTCCCCGTCCCCACTCCCCGTCCCCACTCCCCGTCCCCACTCCCCGTCCCCACTCTCCGTCCCCACTCAACCGTATCCACTCCCCGAATCCACTCACCGTCCCCACTCCCCGTCCCCACGCCCCGTCCCCACTCCCCGTCCCCACTCCCCGTCCCCTCTCCCCGTCCCCACTCCCCGTCCCCACTCCCCGTCCCCACTCCCCGTCCCCACTCCCCGTATCCACTCCCCGTATCAACTCCCCGTCCCCACTCCCCGTCCCCACTCCCCGTCTCCACTACCCGTCCCCACACCCCGTCCCCACTCCCCGTCCCCACACACCGTACCCACTCCCCGTCCCCACTCCCCGTCCCCGCTCAATGTAGCCACTGCCCGTCCCCGCTCCTCGTTCCCGCTCCTCGTTTTCGCTCCTCATTCCCGCCAACCGTTCCCGCTCCCCGTCCCCGCTCCCCGTCCCCGCTCCCCGTCCCCGCTCCCCGTACCCGCTCCCCATACCCGCTCCCCGTCCCCGCTCCCCGTCCCCGCTCACCGTCCCCACGCACCGTCCCCACTCTCCGTCCCCACTCCCCGTCCCCACTCCCCGTCCCCACTCCCCGTCCGCACTCCCCGTCCCCACTCCCCGTCCCCACTCCCCGTCCCCACTCCCCGTATCCACTCCGCGTCCCCATTCCCCGTGTCCACTCCCCGTGTCCACTCCCCGTGTCCACTCCCCGTCCCCACTCCCCGTCCCCACTCCCCGTCCCCACTCAGTGTCGCCACTCACCGTCCCCACTCAAAGTCCCCACTCCCCGTCCCCACTCCCCGTCCCCTCTCCCCGTCCTCACTCCCCGTCCCCACTCCCGTCCCCACTCCCCGCCCCCACTCCCCGCCCCCACTCCCCGTCCCCACTCCCCGTCCCCACTCCCCGTCCCCACTCTCCGTCCCCACTCAACCGTATCCACTCCCCGAATCCACTCACCGTCCCCACTCCCCGTCCCCACGCCCCGTCCCCACTCCCCGTCCCCACTCCCCGTCCCCACTCCCCGTCCCCTCTCCCCGTCCCCACTCCCCGTCCCCACTCCCCGTCCCCACTCCCCATATCCACTCCCCGTATCCACTCCCCGTCCCCACTCCCCGTCCCCACTCCCCGTCCCCACTACCCGTCCCCACACCCCGTCCCCACTCCCCGTCCCCACACACCGTCCCCACTCCCCGTCCCCACTCCCCGTCCCCGCTCAATGTAGCCACTGCCCGTCCCCGCTCCTCGTTCCCGCTCCTCGTTTTCGCTCCTCGTTCCCGCCAACCGTTCCCGCTCCCCGTCCCCGCTCCCCGTCCCCGCTCCCCGTCCCCGCTCCCCGTACCCGCTCCCCGTACCCGCTCCCCATCCCCGCTCCCCATCCCCGCTCCCCGTCCCCGCTCACCGTCCCCACTCACCGTCCCCACGCACCGTCCGCACTCTCCGTCCCCACTCCCCGTCCCCACTCCCCGTCCCCACTCCCCGTCCGCACTCCCCGTCCCCACTCCCCGTCTCCACTCCCCGTATCCACTCCGCGTCCCCATTCCCTGTGTCCACTCCCCGTGTCCACTCCCCGTGTCCACTCCCCGTATCCACTCCCCGTCCCCACTCCCCGTCCCCACTCCCCGTCCCCACTCAGTGTCGCCACTCACCGTCCCCACTCAAAGTCCCCACTCCCCGTCCCCACTCCCCGTCCCCACTCCCCGTCCCCTCTCCCCGTCCCCTCTCCCCGTCCCCTCTCTCCGTCCCCACTACCCGTCCCCTCTCCCCGTCCCCTCACCCCGTCCCCACTCCCCGTCCCCACTCCCCGTCCCCACTCCCCGTCCCCACTCACCGTCCCCACTCCCCGTATCCACTCCCCGTATCCACTCCCCGTCCTCACTCCCCGTATCCACTCCCCGAATCCACTCCCCGTCCCCACTCCCTGTCCCCACTCCCCGTCCCCACTCCCCGTCCCCACTCCCCGTCCCCACTCCCCGTATCCACTCCCCGTCCTCACTCCCCGTATCCACTCCCCGTATTCACTCCCCGAATCCACTCCCCGTCCCCACTCCCCGTCCCCACTCCCCGTCCCCACTCCCCGTCCCCACTCCCCGTCCCAACTCCACGTCCCCACTCCACGTCCCCACTCCTCGTTCCAGCTCACTGTCCCCGCACCCCGTCCCCGCACCCCGTCCCCTCACCCCGTCCCCGCTCCCCGTCCCCGCTCCCCGTCCCCGCTCCCCGTCCCTGCTCCCCGTCCCCTCTCCCCGTCCCCTCTCCCCGTCCCCTCTCCCCGTACCATCTCCCCGTCCCCACTCCCCGTCCCCTCTCCCCGTCCCCACTCCCCGTCCCCACTCCCCGTCCCCACTCCCCGTCCCCACTCCGCGTCCCCACACCCCGTCCCCACTCACCGTCCCCACTGCCCGTCCCCACTGCCCGTCCCCACTCCCCGTCCCCACTCCCCGTCCCCACTCCCCGTATCCACTCCCCGTCCCCATTCCCCGTATCCACTCCCCGTATCCACTCCCCGTATCCACTCCCCGTCCCCACTCCCCATCCCCTCTCCCCGTCCCCACTCCCCGTCCCCACTCCCCGTCCCCACTCCCCGTCCCCACTCAGTGTCGCCACTCTCGGTCCCCACTCTCCGTCCCCACTCTCGGTCCCCACTCACGGTCCCCACTAACGGTCCCCACTCATGGTCCCCACTCAATGTATCCACTGCCCGTCCCCACTGCCCGTCCCCACTCCTCTTTCCCACTCCTCGTTCCAGCTCACCGTCCCCGCTCCCCGTCGCCACTCACCGTCCCCACTCTCTGTCCCTCTCATGGTCCCCGCTCCCCGTCCCCGCCCCCCGTCCCCGCTCCCCGTCAGCGCTCCCCGTCCCCGCTCCCCATCACCGCTCCCCGTCACCGCTCCCCGTCCCCGCTCCCCGTCCCCGCACCCCATCTCCGCCTCGCGTCGCCGCTCCCCGTCGCCGCTCCCCGTCGCCGCTCCCCGTCCCCGCTCCCCGTACCCGCTCCCCGTCCCCGCTCCCGGTCCCCGCTCCCCGACCCCACTCTCCGTCCCCACTCCCCGTCCCCACTCCCCGTCCCCACTCCCCGTCCGCACTCCCCGTCCCCTCTCCCCGTCCCCACTCCCCGTCCCCACTCCAAGTCCCCACTCCACGTATCCACTCTCCCTGTCACCTCTCCCTGTCCCCTCTCCCCGTCCCCTCTCCCCGTCCCCACTCACCGTCCCCACTCACCGTCCCCACTCCCCGTCCCCACTCCCCGTCCCCACTCCCCGTCCCCACTCCACGTCCCCACTCCCCGTCCCCACTACCCGTCCCCTCTCCCTGTCCCCTCTCCCCGTCCCCTCTCCCCGTCCCCTCTCCCCGTCCCCACTCCCCGTATCCACTCCCCGTCCCCACTCCCCGTATCCACTCCCCGTCCTCACTCCCCGTCCCCACTCCCCGTATCCGCTCCCCGAATCTACTCCCCGTCCCCACTCCCCGTACCCACTCCCCGTCCCCACTCCCCGTCCCCTCTCCCCGTCCCCACTCCCCGTCCCCACTCCCCGTCCCCACTCACCGTCCCCACTCCCCGTCCCCACTCTCCGTCCCCACTCTCCGTCCCCACTCTCCGTCCCCACTCCCCGTCCCCACTCCCCGTCCCCACTCCCCAACCCCACTCTCCGTGCCCACTCTCCGTGCCCACTCTCCGTCCCCACTCACCGTCCCCACTCCCCGTCCCCACTCAATGTAGCCACTGCCCGTCCCCACTGCCCGTTCCCACTCCTCGTTTTCGCTCCTCGTTCCCGCTCACCGTATCCACTCCCGGTATCCACTCCCCGAATCCACTCCCCGTCCTCACTCCCCGTCCCCACTCCCCGTCCCCACTCCCCGTCCCCACTCCCCGTCCCCTCTCCCCGTCCCCTCTCCCCGTCCCCTCTCCCCGTCCTCACTCCCCGTCCCCACTCCCGTCCCCACTCCCCGCCCCCACTCCCCGTCCCCACTCCCCGTCCCCACTCCCCGTCCCCACTCCCCGTCCCCACTCTCCGTCCCCACTCAACCGTATCCACTCCCCGAATCCACTCACCGTCCCCACTCCCCGTCCCCACGCCCCGTCCCCACTCCCCGTCCCCACTCCCCGTCCCCACTCCCCGTCCCCTCTCCCCGTCCCCACTTCCCCGTCCCCACTCCCCGTCCCCACTCCCCCGTATCCACTCCCCGTATCCACTCCCCGTCCCCACTCCCCGTCCCCACTCCCCGTCCCCACTACCCGTCCCCACACCCCGTCCCCACTCCCCGTCCCCACACACCGTCCCCACTCCCCGTCCCCACTCCCCGTCCCCGCTCAATGTAGCCACTGCCCGTCCCCGCTCCTCGTTCCCGCTCCTCGTTTTCGCTCCTCGTTCCCGCCAACCGTTCCCGCTCCCCGTCCCCGCTCCCCGTCCCCGCTCCCCGTCCCCGCTCCCCGTACCCGCTCCCCGTACCCGCTCCCCGTCCCTGCTCCCCGTCCCCGCTCCCCGTCCCCGCTCCCCGTCCCCTCTCACCGTCCCCACGCACCGTCCCCACTCTCCGTCCCCACTCCCCGTCCCAACTCCCCGTCCCCACTCCCCGTCCGCACTCCCCGTCCCCACTCCCCGTCCTCACTCCCCGTCCCCACTCCCCGTATCCACTCCGCGTCCCAATTCCCCGTGTCCACTCCCCGTGTCCACTCCCCGTGTCCACTCCCCGTCCCCACTCCCCGTCCCCACTCCCCGTCCCCACTCAGTGTCGCCACTCACCGTCCCCACTCAAAGTCCCCACTCCCCGTCCCCACTCCCCGTCCCCACTCCCCGTCCCCACTCCCCGTCCCCTCTCCCCGTCCCCTCTCCCCGTCCCCTCTCTCCGTCCCCACTACCCGTCCCCTCTCCCCGTCCACTCTCCCCGTCCCCTCTCCCCGTCCCCACTCCCCGTCCCCACTCCCCGTCCCCACTCGCCGTCCCCACTCCGCGTCCCCACACCCCGTCCCCACTCACCGTCCCCACTGCCCGTCCCCACTGCCCGTCCCCACTCCCCGTCCCCACTCCCCATCCCCACTCCCCGTATCCACTCCCCGTCCCCATTCCCCGTATCCACTCCCCGTATCCACTCCCCGTATCCACTCCCCGTCCCCCACTCCCCGTCCCCACTCAGTGTCGCCACTCTCGGTCCCCACTCTCCGTCCCCCACTCTCGGTCCCCACTGACGGTCCCCACTAACGGTCCCCACTCATGTTCCCCTCTCAATGTATCCACTGCCCGTCCCCACTGCCCGTCCCCACTCCTCTTTCCCACTCCTCGTTCCAGCTCACCGTCCCCGCTCCCCGTCGCCACTCAACGTCCCCACTCTCTGTCCCTCTCATGGTCCCCCGCTCCCCGTCACAGCTCCCCGTCCCCGCTCCCCATCACCGCTCCCCGTCACCGCTCCCCGTCCCCGCTCCCCGTCCCCCACTCCCCGTCCCCACTCCTCGTCCCCACTCCCCGTCCCCTCTCCCCGTCCCCACTCCCCGTCCCCACTCCCCGTCCCAACTCCAAGTCCCCACTCCACGTATCCACTCTCCCTGTCACCTCTCCCTGTCCCCTCTCCCCGTCCCCTCTCCCCGTCCCCCACTCACCGTCCCCACTCACCGTCCCCACTCCCCATCCCCACTCCCCGTCCCCACTCCACGTCCCCACTCCCCGTCCCCACTACCGTCCCCTCTCCCCGTCCCCTCTCCCCGTCCCCTCTCCCCGTCCCCACTCCCCGTATCCACTCCCCGTCCCCACTCCCCGTATCCACTCCCCGTCCCCACTCCCCCGTCCCCACTCCCCGTCCCCACTCCCCGTCCCCACTCCCCGTCCCCTCTCCCCGTCCCCTCTCCCCGTCCCCACTTCCCCGTCCCCACTGCCCACTCCCCGTCCCCTCTCCCGTCCCCTCTCCCGGTCCCCTCTCCCCGTCCCCACTCCCCGTCCCCACTCCCCACTCCCCGTCCCCACTCCCCACTCCCCTTCGCCACTCCCCACTCCCCGTCCCCACTCCCCACTCCCCGTCCCCACTCCCCACTCCCCACTTCCCGTCCCCATTCCCCACTCCCCATTCCCCACTCCCCGTCCCCGCTCCCCTTCCACGCTCCCCTTCCCCACTCAACGTCTCCGCTCCCCCGTCCCCACTCCCCGTCCCCGCTCCCCGTCCTCGCTCCTCGTCCCCGCTCCTCGTCCCCGCTCCCCGTCCTCGCTCCCCCGTCCTCGCTCCCCGTCCCCGCTCCCCGTATGCACACCCCGTATCCACTCCCCGTATCCACTCCCCGTCCCCACTCCCCACTCCCCGTCCCACTCCCCGTCCCCACTCCCCGTCCCCACTCCCCGTCCCCACTCTCCGTCCCCACTCTCCGTCCCCACTCTCGGTCCCCACTCATGGTCCCCACTCCCCGTCCCCACTCAATGTAGCCACTGCCCATCCCCACTGCCCGTCCCCACTCCTTGTTCCCACTCACCGTCCCCAACTCACAGTCCCCACTCTCCGTCCCCACTCTCCGTCCCCACTCTCCATCCCCACTCAATGTAGCCACTGCCCCGTCCCCCACTCCTTGTTCCCACTCCTCGTTCCCGCTCCTCGTTCCCACTCCTCGTTCCCGCTCCTCGTTCCCGCTCCTCGTTCCCGCTCCTCGTTCCCACTCCTCGTTCCCGCTCACCGTCCCCGCTCACCGTCCCCGCTCACCGTCTCCGCATCCCGTCCCCCGCACCCCGTCCCCGCACCCCGTCCCCGCCCACTCTCCCCCATCCCCGCTCCCCGTCCCAGCTCCCCGTCCCCCGCTCCCCGTCCCCGCTCCCCGTCCCCGCTCCCCGTCCCCGCTCCCCGTCCCCGCTACCCGTCCCCTCTCCATGTCCCCTCTCCATGTCCCCTCTCCATGTCCCCTCTCCATGTCCCCTCTCCCCATCCCCTCTCCCCGTCCCCTCTCCCCGTCCCCTCTCTGCGTCCCCTCTCCCCGCCCCCACTCCCCGCCCCCACTCCCCATCCCCAATCCCCGTCCCCACTCCGCGTCCCCACTCCGCCCCGCGTCCCCACTCCGCGTCCCCACTCCCCGTCCCCACTCCCCGTCCCCACTCACCGTCCCCACTCCCCATCCCCACTCAGTGTCGCCACTCACCGTCTCCCCACTCTCCGTCCCCACTCTCCGTCCCCCACTTACGGTCGCCACTCACGGTCGCCACTCACGGTCGCCACTCACGGTCCCCACTAACGGTCCTCACTCACGGTCCCCACTCAATGTATCCACTGCCCGTCCCCACTGCCGTCCCCACTCCTCGTTCCCACTCCCCGTCCCCGCTCCCCGTCCCCGCTCCCCTTCACCTCTCCCCGTCCCCTCTCCCGTCCCCTCTCCCCGTCCCCCACTCCCCCGTCCCCCTCTCCGCGTCCCCACTCCCCGTCCCCACTCCCCGTCCCCACTCCCCGTCCCCACTCACCGTCCCAACTCTCCGTCCCCACTCTCGGTCCCCACTCTCCGTCCCCACTCCCCCTCCCCTCCCCCGTCCCCTCTCGCCGTCCCCACTCCCCGTCCCCTCTCCCCGTCCCCACTCCCCGTCCCCACTCCCCCTCCCCTCCCCCGTCCCCTATCCCCGTCCCCACTCACCGTCCCCACTCCCCGTCCCCTCTCCCCGTCCCCTCTCCCCGTCCCCTCTCCCCGTCCCCTCTCCCCCGTCCCCACTCCCCGTCCCCTCTCCCCGTCCCCACTCCCCGTCCCCACTCCCCGTCCCCTCTCCCCGTCCCCTCTCCCTGTCCCCACTGCCCACTCCCTTTCCCCTCTCCCCGTCCCCTCTCCCCGTCCCCTCTCCCGGTCCCCTCTCCCCGTCCCCACTCCCTGTCCCCACTCCGCACTCCCCCGTCCCCACTCCGCACTCCCCGTCCCCACTCCCCACTCCCCTTCGCTACTCCCCACTCCCCGTCCCCACTCCCCACTCCCCGTCCCCACTCCCCACTCCCCACTTCCCGTCCCCATTCCCCACTCCCCATTCCCCACTCCCCATTCCCCACTCCCCATCCCCGCTCCCCGTCCCCGCTCCCCGTCCCCGCTCCCCGTCCCCGCTCCCCGTCCCCGCTTCCCTTCCCCGCTCCCCTTCA